>NW_010176978.1:0-1267 GCF_000695765.1 Mesitornis unicolor | reverse complement strand
AACTGATACAAAAATGCTACAAAAGTGAGGAAAACAGACAGAAACGCCTGAAATAGACTGAAGGACTGCCAAAAATCTAGAAAAACGTTAAACTCACACTTATGGCTGGAAACCCCTAAATTCCCAGTATATGGAGCAGAAGACACAATATCAGCCACAATCTCTACTACCACACCAAAGATGCTACGACTAAAAGCAGGTGCTGGCTCTTATCTTATCAGAACGATTGCAAAATTAAAACAAGTCTCTGGGCAGCTACAGAGAACGGCTAGTAGCAAACGTTGGCTTCCCAGGGAAGTAAAGAAGCCAAGAACCCCAGGATTTGTGAGTCTACAAATCCTTGTAATAGAAAAGATAGGACCCTTCAACAGCTTTCACTCTTATCATCGTTGGTATGGGAGTAGAGATTGACCATCAGATACGATGAAAACAGTAGGTGAACTTGGACTAGCTAAGAAAGCATGCAAGGTCACACAGCAAAGATTTCTTTGGTACAGAAACATTTTCCATGAAAGGAGAAATCCAACAACAGCTTTCAGTCCTAGACCCTTTCTGGTGTGAGTATGAGTCGAACGTTTGCCATAGAGAAAACAGGCTCTGTGCACTTACAGAGAAAGCGTGCTGGCAAACGATGGCTTCCCAAGTGAACAAGGAAGCCCAGAAACACAGGGTTTGTTGGGCTACATATAGGCCTAATAGAAAAGACAGGAGCCAGCAACAGTCTTCAGTCCTAGCATCTTTGCTGTGGGAGAAGACCTTGACCATTTCCAATTCAGAGATGGCTCCTACCAGCAGCTACGAAAATTGCAGACAAATATGGACGAGATAGCCAAACACAGAACAGTACAGCCCAAAGCTATGTTTGACTAGAGAAGCACTTTGCATGGATGGAGTGATCCAGCAACAGTTTTCAGTCCTAGCCCCTTATCTGGTGTGTGTTAGAGTCGAACATTTGCCATAATGAAACAAGGCTCTCGGTAGCTCCAGAGAAAGCCTGGTGGCAAACGATGGATTCCCAGGGAAGCAAGGAAACCCAGAACCGAAAGCTTTCTGGGTCTACTAATTGGCTTAATAGAAAAGACAAGAGTCAGCAACAGTCTCCAGTCCTAGCTTCTTTGGTGCGGGAGAAGAGCTAGACCATTTCCATTTGAGAGACGGCTCCTACCAGCAGCCACGAAAATTGGAGGCGAACGTGGACGAGATAGCCAAAGAGAGAATGGCACAGCCCAAAGCTTTGTTTGATTATAGAAGCACTTCGCATGGAAGG
>NW_010176977.1:0-1066 GCF_000695765.1 Mesitornis unicolor | reverse complement strand
GACAGGGAAGGAATTTGGCCAGTAATAGAAATATTTTTACAATGGGGATTACTAAAGGAATGTGAGTACGATTTTAACACTCCCATATTACCTGTCCGTAAACCCAATATAAAGCTGTATAAAGCCAAGACAAGCTGCCGCAGGAGGATTTGTGGTGGAGAGATCCCACGTGCCGCCTGCGCACTGAATAAACAAACCTATATTACAACCTTACAGGTTGTGGAGTCTTCATTCCGCAAATCAGGGGTTTTTTCTAATTATGTCACAAGATTCTGAGCTGTTGTTCAGGTAAAGGAAGGAGACTACATGTATAGTCAAGTTGAGTTAAACCTGGTAAAGGAAATTAAAATTAAAGGAAATTAGTTGGGTAACCACATGGGCAAGAGTTTGGCCTCTGCAATAGTTGGGGCTCAAATTAGTCTTTACTAACTGTGGGTAAGTTGAAAATGGACTAAACATGCAACAGTGTTAGAAAAGTAGGCTGTGTCATCAAGCATTTTTCACCGATAAAAATAATTAGTATTCTGGACAAGGAAAATGCTCCAGGTCTCTTCTCTTTGGAATTCTGTGTAGGAATTTGACATGATGCCACGTAGGAAGTTATTAATTCAAGTGCAAAATGTGGGAGTTACTAAAAGAATAATAAAGGGATGAGAGTTTGCCTGTAGGGAAGGTAACAATAACGAAAAAACATCCTATAGAGATGTGATTAGTGGATTCGCCAGAAGTCTTAAAAGCCAGCTGTCATGGTTTAAGCCCAGTGGGCAACTGAGCATCACGATGCCCACAAAAGGGGGCTAGACAAAAGAAAAGGACTGGAAGGGTTTTCCTCACTACTTATGGTCATGGGCAAAAGACAGACTCATCTTGGGGAGAAAAAACAAAATTTAATTTTGTTACCAGTAACATCAGAGTAAAACAGTGAGAGATACAACCAGAACTTAAAGTCAAACACCTTCCCCCACTCCTCCCTTCTTCCTGGGCTCAGCTTTGTTCCCGGTTTCTTTACCTCACCCACTTTGCATAGCTGCACAGGGGGGACAGGAATGGGAGTTGCAGTCAGTTC
>NW_010176976.1:0-776 GCF_000695765.1 Mesitornis unicolor | reverse complement strand
CCAAACTCTAATTTTTTGGACCAAACTCCTACTTTTAGGGCCCAAACTCCATCCAAACTCTAATTTTTTGGACCAAACTCCTACTTTTAGGGCCCAAACTCCATTTTTATGGCCCAACTGCTCAATTTTAAGACCCAAGCTCTTATTTTAAGGCTCCAACCTCTCATTTTTAGGCTTCAAGATGTAATTTTTAGGACCCAAACTCTCATTTTAGGGTCCAAACTCTCATTTTTCTGCTCCGAACTCCCATTTTTAGGGCCCAAACGCTTAACTTTAGGGACCAAACTCTCAATTTCAGGGCCCAGTCTCTCAGTTTTAGGCCTCATGATCTTATTTCTAGGCCTCAAGATGCCATTTTTAGGAGCCAAACTGTGGTTTCTAGGGCCCAAAATATCATTTTAGGGCACAAACTCTGATTTTTAGGGAACGAACTCTTTAGTTTAGTCTCTAAACTCCCATTTTATGGCCCAAACTTTTATTTTAGAGATCAAACATTCATTTTTAGAGTCTAAACTATGATTCTTTTGGGCACAAAATTTCATTTTTAGGGCCCAAACTCCAATCTAGAACCCAAATTCTCATTTTTTGCCCAAACATCAGATGTTGAGGGCCCAAACTCCCTTTTTATTGCCCAAATGCTCCATTTTAGGGTCCAAACTCTGATTTTTAGGGCACAAGCTCTCATTTTTCTACTTCGAACTCTGATTTCTTAGGGCCTAGACTCCCATTGCTCAAATTTATTGTGCAAACTCTGATTTTTATGCTCAAAACTCTCA
>NW_010176975.1:6286-8121 GCF_000695765.1 Mesitornis unicolor | reverse complement strand
AACAGAGCTGCTCCTTCCAAGCCACAAATCACCGCTCCCCTCCTGCCGCTGTCTTTGGGACTCTGGCAGGGTCACAGCCAGGTGGCTTTGGTGGCCCCTTTTCCCTGGGGAGTGCCCTGTCCCTGTGCCGTGCCACCCCCGAGGCTGCCCAGTGCCCTGATCCCGTTGGCCACGATGCCACGGGGATTAGCGGCTTTCTCCGGACAGTGATTTAGCCAAAGCTACTTAAAGCCGTGCGGGGTGAGCAGCACCAGCTTGGCTGGACAGAGGGAGACGGGGAAAGCCGGGATATGAGGCCTGAGCCCTCCTAAGGATGCTGAGTAGGAAAGGGGTTGCCCGGCATTAATAGCTCAGCGTGTCTGGGTGAAACCCTGGGTTCAGCCAAACCGGGCATCTCGCAGCATCTTCCTTCACCTCAGTGAGTCCCCAGGCTCTGTGTCATTTCTAAAGCCTTTTTAGAGACCTTCAAGCCAGATCTCCACCCTGCACAGGCAGGACAGAGGGGGGGCGGGATGGGGAACGAGGAGACCCCACTCGCAGGGCGCTGCTGTTTGGGATGTTGGACAAGAGCTGGCAGATGGAGGCGAGCAGACGGAGGAGCACCAGGCTGCACCGAGATGTGGTTTGTGGTGATGAGATCTTGGCTTGCTGCTGGTTAAACAGCTGCTGGGTTTACTGGGGCTGGGGTAGCTGCAGGGCTCCTGGGGGAGGAAGGGGATGGCAATGAACCCCACAGTCCCCTCTGGAGGTCTCATCTTCTCCTGATGCACGTTGCCTTATGGAGAGAGGAAAATCTGGCTGCAGTGGAGGGAAAGACCCCATATCCCGTGGGAAGAGCTCAGCAGGTGGAGGAGCAGGGTGGATCCTGGCCTGCAGCCACCAGCTCAGGGTACAGGGATGAGCTGGGGACAGAGGAGAGCCTGGCTGAGAGGTTTGGGGTCTAATCCTATGACACTGAGCTTGTGCAGGATCAGCTGGGACATGGCTTAACTCAGCATGTGGCTTAACCCGGGCGATTTGTAGGGATGCCATCATCACAGTCATTAGTCTCCCAAACCCTTTTTGGTGGCCACCAGCCTGGCTCCTGCTCCTTGCCCAGGCTACCACTGGACAGGACAGGATGGTCAAAGCCCTTGCATCCGCCAGACTTGGAGCAACAAATCCGGGTCTCCTTTCCCAGGGGAGGGGGCTCTGGTTTGCCTGGGAGGGTGAGGAGGTGTGTGCCAGGCTCTGTGCACACCTGAGCCAGGTGAGGTTTGTCAAGGGAGGGGACAGCAGATGAGAGCAGAGCAGGGAAACAAGGACCGGGTTTTAGACACCTCCTCCTTTTTTACACCCGGAGCAAAAGCGGGAGCCCCCAAAGCTGGAGGGATGTTGGGGACCCTAAACCCCCTCCACGAATCGGTCACTGTCAAAAAGAGCGCAGAGTCACACAGCCCTGAGACCCGGGGACAGCGTCCTGCCATGCCAGCCTGGCTGGGGACACCGCTCCGGGTCTGGTGCCATCGTGTGGACACACGACACTTCCACACACCCCTCGTCCCGTCCCATCTCTGTGCTCCACGGCCACTTCCACAGCAGCGCGGCTTTCCCAAGCTGTCCTGAACACCAAGGGGGGGTTTATGTCGCCCTCCCACCACCTCATGTCCCCCAAAACCTTGCCCACTGCCTGCCTTTCCCCCTCAGCCAACAGCGCAGTGCCCTCCTTCCCCATCCCATTACCCCGACTGCCATACCCAACCTGCTCTGGCCACCCCCAGACTGTGACTGCATTTAAAGGAGCCAAGGTCTTGCTGATTGGTGAGGAGCCGCTCCCTGCCCCAAGCCCCTGCGCA
>NW_010176975.1:0-6255 GCF_000695765.1 Mesitornis unicolor | reverse complement strand
GGGAAAGAGGGACAGTAAGTGCCCATAAGTGGCCGGACATGGAAGGATGTGATGGGGCTGGGGGAATTGGCTCTGCCCCCCAGCCCTGGGAGAGGCTTTCCCTTGCACGCCAACCTTGTCCCCCGTTTCACACCTTTTCTTCCCCATTTTCCACCAACCGACCCTCCCTACCCCATTTTCCTGCAATGAGGATGCAGGCAAATGCCTGCCCTGCCCGGGAGCCTTCCACCAACGAGGCCACCTGGTGGCCCGTGTGCCACGCCGGAGCCCCCCCACGTGCTTCCACCAGAGGGAGCCAAAATGCCATGAATCGTGGTCACGGCCGCCCATCATCGCGGCGTCGGGGCTTCGGCCCCCGCCACAGCCCTGGAAGGCCGAACGGAGACTGTCATCCCCCGTGTGGCTTGCGAAGCCAACCTGTCCGGTTACCAGCTGCCACACCTCGGGGACAAAAGCCTCTGTGGGCTGGCCTGGGGGCTCGCAGCCCCTGTTGTGAGTGGCCGGACCCCACTGCCAGCGTTGCTTCCCAGCCCAGCTGCCTCTGTGGTGAATTTGGTACTGGTCATGCCTGGAAACTGCGACTACATCAGCAAAAGAGGGGTCCCTTGCACCAAGGAACGACCCCAAACCACCCTTCTGACAAGTGGTTTTCTCCAAGTTCAAATCATCACCCAGCATTGTGTCCAAACCCAGAGCAGGGAGGAAGTAACTGAACATCTTGTAGTGGATGTAATTAGTCTAAATTAATGCAGACATAAAGCACCAGGAAGGGAGGGTTTGAAGTGATGCTCCAGTTCTTTCCCATTCACTGGGTTTGGGTAGCACTGGACATGGTGGGAAAAGAGAGCGGGATGGAAATAACCTACCAGATGGGGACAGGAGGTGGGCGGAGGGAGAGACAGAAGAAATATCACAGGCAATGCCACATGGTGCCAGAGGAAAATCTCTCCCATTCTCCCAGCATTTGCTCGTTTATTTAAAGCCTGTCATTAGCAGCAGCCACATGGGATGGGATTCACACCAGTCCTTAGTGAATTAGGTGCCGTGTTTTGGCCATGTGTCTAATCCACCAAAGTCCTCTCTGAATGCTCTAAATTGTAAATTCTCTAATTTCCACTGAAAACTGCTACTTTCTACACCAGCCAGGAGGTCTGGGAGTCCCAGCCTCCTGCCTGCGTGTGGGAGATTTTTGGCACATCAGAGACTGGGGCTGCCACGGTGTCGGCAAGAAGGAGGGAGGCCACAGGCCAAGGAAAAGCATGGGATAAATGGGATCTGGGCCAAATCCAGGCAGGCAGTGCCAGGCTGCAGCTCAGCACTGCTGCCAGAGAAACCTGGCATCGCTGGGGAGAGGAAAACCCAGCCAGCTCTGGCATTTAATCCTGTCTTCCCAGTGGAGCGGCTGGAAATGTCCAGTTCCTGAGGACTTTAGGTTGCAAGAGAAAGAAATTACGAATTTCCTTAGAACCACAGTGGCAGGGAGGGAAACTGAGGCACAAGAGAGTGGGCTGGTGGAAGGGACAGTTGAAACGTGTGGATGCACAGCTGTACCCAGCCCTTGAGCTGCTGCTGAGAGGGGCGTTGGGCCAGCGGCTGGTGAGCAGAGGGTCAATCCAGCCCAGCCCTTCTCCCAGGTGCTGCCCAGGGCCCAGCTGCGGGTGTTTTCCAGGGCTGTAAAGGGGCTGAGGGTGGGAGGAGGCTTCTTTGGTGGGCTAGGGGGAGGCTTTAGGAAGAGCTAACAGGGCAGGTGGGGATGCTGCTGTTTCCAGGCTTGGAAAGGGTCTGTGCTGGGGTTCCCACAGAAGTGGGGGTGTGTGCGGTCACCCCAGAGCTTACTCCCTGGTTTGGGTGCAGGTTGTACTGGGAAGCACTGGGGGTTTTCCTGTGATGAGCCTGATGGCTTTCATCCACTGACTGACGTGCTGATGGAGAGGGGAACTGAACTGCCTGGATCTGCTGTGCTTGTGAGATGTGGCTTTGGATTTATCCTTGCTACCTGCAGGTGGGATGCTCAATTATTCATTCTGGCTTCTTTCTGCGTGTGGAAATCGGGGTGAGAGCCTCTCATCTCCATCGTGCCACTTCAAGAGAATTACCAGCCCTAATCTTCTTCTGTCCCTTGGGTGTCCCTAAGGTCTCAGCTAATGGCAGGGTGATTTTGGTGCCTTGCTGTGGTTCCCCAGAGTGGTGTCCAGTTAATCTGCTTGCACCCATGTCCCCACCTCTGGCTTCACTCTGTAACTACACTGTAACTATGCTAGTGTGAGTTGGCCCTGTGGCTTCTCCTTCAGCCCATCCTGTGCCACACTGCAGAGGTTGGCCAGCATCCCCAGATGTGGCTACCATGTCCTTTATGGTGATGGTAGATATAGGCCTTGCAAATTGAGGTGCTGTTTGCTGCCTGTTCTCAGAGATGAACCCTACAAACACCCTCAATTTTTCTGGATTTCTTCTCAGTGGGCAGGAGGATTTCAGGCCGTTTGCTCACATTTGTATTTTCATTTTTTAAATTTCCTCCTAGGACGCAGGGCCCTTTCATCCACGTTAAACTTGCCATTTTGGCACCCCTGAGAGCTTGTGGTGTGCTCCAGGTTTTGATTCTTTCTAGCCAAAGCACGAAGTTTCTGCTGGAAATAATGGAAGTGTGTGTGCGCACATGTCCCATTTCTGGTTTTTTTGAGCTGAATTTATCTTTTGGATGCAGAACAATCCTGGCAAAGTCCAGCCCTGATGCTTATCAGTGCCTGCAAAGTGAGGCTCGGATTTTGTCCCAGTGAACTGGTGGTAAGGTGCTCCCACGCTCCCCAGTTGCCAACCATCGTACTGCAAAGGCACAAAGCAAGAAGGAAAATTGCAGTGCCGTTAATGTGATAGTTAAGTCAATGTCTGGGGGTAACAGCACAAAGGACAAGACCCTCACAGCAGACCTTGTCCCTGCCACCCCCATGGCTCTGTCCCTCAGCCATGCCCTGTGCCTGGGAGATGCTCATTTGCAAATTAACTTCAGGAGCAAGCGCTGCAAACCCTGTGATGAGTTTCTCTTTTTCCAGCCTACATCTCTATTTGCTGTAGTTTCTTATGGCTGGAGATCTTGATTTTGACTCAGTGATTGAATTGCTAAGTGGCAAATGGGATCCCATCACAGATGTCCCATTTAAAGGCTCATGAATTGGGTGCTAAGAGCCATACATAGACAGCCAGTGCCTATCTGCCGTGGGTTGGGTGGGAGAGGTACTGAAAGTCCTGGCAATCAATCCTGGGAGATTTAGGGCACCTCAAATCAACCTGTGAATGCAAAGCGGCTCTGAACCAAGAGTAGAGGAGAGAGGCCATCCCTGTGCTGTGCCACATAGTTACCTGGTTCTGATAACTCACAAAGAAGGTTTGCAAACGAATAAACGGAGCCTATAAAGTGGGCTTGGTGCTTAGGAAGATGCCCTGGATCCCTTTAAATGTGATTCAGAGAAGGTCTTGCTGTAGCTGAGGTGATCCCCAGCTCATTATGGGTTGGCTGGGATATTTTCAGCTGGTGAAATGCTCCTTTGGGTATCCCCTGGCTCGCCTGTGTTGCTGAGCAAAGGCAGAGCTGGTGTGGGCAGGCGCTGAGTCCTTCCTGCTCATTCTGCTCCATTGCTGGGGAGGGCATGGCCAAGACAGCCCCCCTGGGCTGCTCAGTTGATGGTGCCCTGCTAAAGCCTGGTGCTCCTGCCAGGTGAAAAAGTGCTTTTCATCTGTGCAGGTCCTGATTAGCAAATTTACGGTTGCCATGGAGCCTGAATACCTACTCGGAGAGTGCCTGCCTTCCCTGTCCCCCCCAGCAGACCTGGGGGGGCACACACTGTGGAGCAGAGGCAAATTTTGCTGTTCCTTAGAAAGTTGATTGCTTTTACTCCAGTGAATGCCAAAACTAGTTTGGTTTTTGTAGGGTTTTTTTTTCTTTCTGTCCTCTTTTCAGCCCAGTTTGATGAGAGGGAGAAATACCCCTTCCTGGAGAAACCCCAGGCTCTGAGCAGGGTAGCCAGGGTCCCAGACCTACATCTCACAGGGATGCTGTTACCTGTCCTGGGGGAGCAAGGGCTCCTTGCTGGGTGTTTGCACCTGACAAAGCTCAGAAAAAGGGATTTGGAGGTGCAGAAAGAGCTGCCTCTACCAGGAGGGGTTAAGGTGTTGCCTGCTTGGGCTGTGCTGGAGGAGGTAACGATGTTGAGATGAAACTTTGGCAGTGGGTACAGCTTTTATATGGTGGAAGAGGCCTCTGGAAAGTCAGTGACTGGAAGCATGCAGGGTAGCAATGGCCAAAAAATTACTAGAGAAGGTTGTCCCATGCCAGACAAGGATGTGGGTGAGCTCTGGATGGGAAGATTTGCTGCAGCAATACCCTGTGAAGGAGCTGCTCATCCCCATGCTTCAGCATCAGTGAGGGAAACACCCCAAGGACTCAGGATGGCACAGAGGGGACTGTCCGTGCCTCAGTTTCCCTCTCTGTCACTGTGTGGGTCAGTGGCCTTTTATGCTTAGGACCACAGTGTGTTAATTAAAATCGCAAAGCCCTGTGCAAGCAGGGGAAGAAACAGGGGAGCCAGGGCACAGACAGCTCTGTAAAATGCAGCATTGCTTTGCCCTGCAATTACCGTGAGTGATGCACCCTTGGAAAGAGCCAGGAGTGGATGCTGTTGGCTGTTCTCAAGCTTCAAAACCACTGTTTCTCCTTTCTTTTGGCCTCTTAATTCTCCTGGTGATGCTCCAGAGCCAGCCTTAACCCACATGTGGAGGGACCTGGCCACAGGCAGGGACAGCCCCTGCACGAACCGGCTCGCAGGAAGGGATGAATGTGGAGCGGGAGAAAGACTGGGGAGATCCCTCAAGCTGGGGTTACATAGGGAGCCTCATGGGTGCGGGTTTTGGTGTGCTGACAGCCATCCCCCATGGGCAGGGTCGATATAATAAAGTCCCTGATAAAGGGAATAGGCTGAAGGGCTGTGCTCCTACTTGCATTTTGCTGTCTTTAAGCAGTGTGTGAGCAGCAGTGGAAGGGGGTTGCCATCTCCTGATTATTTGGTTTATGAGAAAATTGAAAACCAGAATGGGTCTTTCTGAAGCACTGTCAGGCCTGCGGGGCCTCGGGTCAGAGGGAATAACAAGAAATGGATGTCAAGGGGAAGAAGTGACATGCAGTACCTGAAAGCCACTGACTCCTCCCAAAGAGATGGGACAACAGATAGAGTGGGAGCAACTTTTGAGGCCCCAGTTATGAGGAACAGTCCATTAGGCTGATGGGAATGGTGAAGGAAAAGGGGAAGTAAAGGGAGAAGGACCCCTAGTCCAGTGGTCCTGATGTCCCAGCAAAACTGGGCTGGGAGAGCTGGACTGGGTGAGCACGACAGGGGGCTGTTGCTACCTGGAAGCCAGGATCTTCCCAGCTTGTTGTTTTGGTTTTTTTTTCCCCTTGTCTTGGTTTGTGCCTGTTTACCCTCCAGCCCTTTGGTTTCAGTAGCTCCTCTTTGCTGCAGGAGATGATTTCCCAAGGAAAGTCATGTTTCAAGGCAGCCCCGGACCTTTTCTGCCCTCTCTTTACAGCCTGTTTGCTGCCAGGAGTAGAGACAGGGCCAGCTTAGAGCTATCAAGCCAGCCCAGAGCTTTGCTGCTCTTGCCCTTTCATCCCTTGCCTGCTTTGAAATATCTTTGAGCATCAAGCTCCACTAAGACCAGGACATGTGGCCCTTTGGGGCTGGCACCCTGTGTCCCATCAATGGCTAAGTTGGTGTCTCCGTGGCCTTCCTCCCACCCCATCATTGGTCACCCGGTGGAGACAGAGCTGGGCGTGGATCCATTGCTCCAGCACAGGCCATGGGCCAGGGAGAATCTTTGTGTCTTACTAAACCAGGGAGGAAAAATGTCTCCAGGGTTTTGGGGGATCAGTTTCCACAGTGTGTGTGCCACCCTCTTGGGCTGGTCTGAGCTCCCTGTCCCACCTGCCACCCCCCTGCCCCTGGGTACGGTCCCTGCTGCTCTCCTTTGGCTGGCAGGGAAATGGTGTGCTGTGTCTGTCCTCCCTGTAACCCCAGGGTGCTCTGAGGCAGGGTGCTAGGGTGTGTGGTCCACATGGGTGGCTCCTGAGTAGGGACTGTGCCGAGTGCTGTGGCCCTGGGGACGTTTGTGCCCAGCCGTTTGCTCCCACCCTCAGGGGGGATGAAGGGACCGAGGGGTGTACCTGTGCCCATGGGTGCCTGCCCGTCCCACGAAGAGGGCAGTACC
>NW_010176974.1:0-5132 GCF_000695765.1 Mesitornis unicolor | reverse complement strand
CTCTGCGAGACTGCAGGGGGAGGGCAGCCAACTCCCTCAGTCGAGTATTTCTAATTGCAAGGGAAAATAAAAGAGTACGTAGGCATCAAAACAGGGGAAAAAATGTAGCTATCCTTATTCAGCAAAGGAGTAGTAACAGTGATAATAGTATGTAGGGTATGCATTACACTTTTCATTCTTTCATATCGTGCCCAAATCTCAATTAAGAGAAGTGGCTTCAGCTTCTAGGATGGCCACTTACCCACGCTCCAGTGTTTCTGATTTTACAATTTTTTAATTTCTCTTTATACAGGACTAACATAGCTCACTTGATCTGCATTCACCTTGCATAATTGCAAGTGATTTTTATCCCGTATTTTAAAACTATTTACCCGCAGGAGGCTTTAGAATTGAGGTGACTTACTATGATCACAAAATACTGTTTGTTTTCAGGAATGCAGTATTTTCTGTATGACCAAACCAATTAGGAATAAATCCTGATACTAATCTTTAAATACCTTAGGAAATACTTACAGGAGGGAAGATAATGTCACTGATCTCAAGAATGCCGTAATTTCTTTTTGGTTTCCACAGCTACACACTTCTGCTTACTGTGAATTGCATTCACTATAAATTATTCACTCTTGAAGAAATGGTTTTTCAAGTAATTTTGTCAAATGAAAAGTATCTTTGGATGATGTAAACAGATTAGTATTATAAACTACTCTGGCAAGGTTCAAGAGCTGAGAATGCCATTGGCTTCACTGTGTGCAAGATCAAATTGCTATTTATAGAAGGAAACTGGCTTTGGATACTATAAAACTTGTATCAAAAAGGCAGAAATCCATTCACCTTTGAGGGGGATGTATAATCTCAAGCAAAAGCAACTCAGAAGGGAAATTAGGACATCTAAAGGGTAAAACCCTTTTTTAAATAGGGGGATGAAATTTTACATCTACCTGGAGAACAAACATCATCAAGAGAACAGCAGTACAGGCTTTCTTCCCCTGCTTTGACACTGTGCTTTTACAGTCTTGACCTCAAGAAGCTATCCTACAGATGGTATGGTAGATCAGTCCCCGAGGCTGTTTGTTCATCTGCCTGGCAGAGCCTGCCAAAAACCTGTTGGTTTCCTTCACACCTGACCTGGAGTGGGCTTGTTTTGATCTAGTGACCCAGAGATGTGAAGCATCCCTTGAGCTATTCTGTCTCCTTATGACTTTAACTCGTAGTGCAAACTTTTTTCTCAGGTTAGTTTAGTATATAGATGAAGCATGAAGATGAAATAGGCTCCAGCCGGCTGCACAGCACACAGCACTTGGTGAGGCTGGAGCTGCAGCAGCTCCACACGTGCTTCAAGGAAGAAGAGCTTCTTGAGGGACTACCCCATCCACTTAACTGAGAGGCTTTTATTGACCATAACTGTCCTTGCATAGTGTCCACTGGCACAATAAAATGCTGGGGGAACAGAAGCCCACAGCTTTGTGTTTGAAATCATCCAAACGCTCATCAGAGTTCATGACCTCTGTTGACTCTAGTGAAAGTTCACAGAGACCTTCTTTGTAAAGTCTGGCCCTGACACCTCTCAGAGGAATTGGAGGCATGTACTTCAGTACAAGGACATGGGCTTTCTCTTGATATTAAATACCAAGGTTGTGAACCCACTACGTAAAGAGTATCAAGGACCTGAAGGCATCAGTGAGCCTTAATGGACCTGACCAGCCTTGACTGGAGACTCCATCCTCACCCCCACTTCTGGGCACCAACGAAAGCTCAGCCCTGGGTCTTTGGTCCCTCCTGCCATGGCTCAGCTACAGCCATGCCTCTACTTAGATGAAGATGTGGCTAGTACAAGACCCTGACCTGGGGACTTCTGGCCTTTGCCTGTCACCATGGGGGTCTGCTTGTCAGCTGCTGGCTTGGTACTGACCCTGAGCAGCAGGCTGGCTTCCTAGCTTCACCTTGGACCTGTCTCGTTACCACCATACCTCCTCACTAGGCTGTGACTTTGTCTGGTGAGGCCTCTGTCCTGCCTCCTGGCTCCCCAGGGAGCAGTAACCCTTGCTGCTCCCTGACAGAGTACAGCTGGCTCAGGCTTAGGCTCACAGTAAAGAATTTCTTCCTAATATCTAGTCTAAATCTACCCTCTTCCAGTTTAAAACAATTACCCCTCATTCTATTGCTACATGAAGATGTTTTCAACCATGCACTGGGCTGTAGGAACAAAGTGGGACACTCAAATGTTTAGGACAGTAGCTGAAGCAGAGGCAACATGGTTTCTATTCCAGAGACTTTCTCTGTCACCATAAGCAAGCAGTCCCTCCAGCCTCCACTACATACTGCTACTGGTACAGTAGCCATTGGTCACGCCACAAAGAAAATTGAAAATTGAAAATTGAAAACCTGGCACTGTGCCTGACTTGGCTCTGTTCATCTTTTTTGCTCCAGAGTGTCCAAACAGATGAAATAGACACTGTCATAGGTGGTGCCAAAAGTCCTTTCAGGAGGAACATGGGGCCAACTTGTCTGCACTGTATTGGTTAGTGACAGATATGCAGGACTAGCTGTGTGCATCACATTGCTTTTCAAACATCCACCATAGCAAAGATGTGGTCAGACCTGCATGAAACCTTAGTGTGTGAGCTTGATATTTTAAATCTTTAGTTATTGAAGGGAATTTTAGTAAGAAATTATCTGTCCGTGGTAAGCTTACTTTGCAGTGTGACCATACTAACACAACAATTTGCATTCCACTTCATTTGTATGTGTTGTCTCCTCTAATGAGAGCACATCTTGGAGTCTGTGTCATTTAAAACTGGTCCTGGAACATTATTCTGTCATAAGGATATGATGAGGGCTGCTAAAATGTTCACTTCTACCAAAACTTTCAAATAGATGGGAAAAGATCCATTTCAGTGATGCTTGTGAAAGTCAGTAAGAATGGGTCCTCATCTTGTCCATCAAAGTTTCCTTATTTCCAGATCAATCCATGAGCTGCATCAGCTGAGGACACTGACAGGAACACTTGGCCCCAGCCCAAGGAAAACAATGTGGTAGTGGAAGGGAGATGGAAAGTGAAGCAGTTTGGCAATACCCCAGTCATAAGCCAGAACATGGATCCTGTGAAACTGTGCTCTTGGGTTCTGGATGTACCTCAGTGCTCTTCAGATGTATCCCTTCCTTCAGCACAGAAGCTCCATACTTCATTTCTCATCTGAAGAAAAAGCTACAAGCTCCTTCCCTCTTTAAAGGATAATCCAGGAAGCATCAGCTGCTTGAGTACAATGAGGAGGGAGGTTAAATGTCTATGTTAAGAGAAGGTAATCCTAAAGCTTTTATGTTTATGTGAAGTTAAAGCTTCTTCAACTCAGTACAAGGAATGAACTTGAGTCAGCAGTGCATTGCTGCAGCAAGGAAGGCAAATTGGATTCTGGGTTGCATCAAAAGAAGTGTGGCCAGCAGGTCAAGGGAGGTGATTCTTCCCCCTCTACTTTGCTCTCGTGAGACCCCACCTGGAGTACTGCGTCCAGCTCTGGGGCTCACAACATAAAAAGGACATCGAGCTGTTGGAGTGGGTCCAGAGGAGGGCCACAAGGATGATCCAAGGGCTGGAGCACCTCCCCTACAAGGACAAACTGAGAGAGTTGGGGTTGTTCAGCCTGGAGAAGAGAAGGCTCCAGGGTGATCTTATTGCAGCCTTCCAATTCCTGAAGGGGTCCTACAGAAAAGCTGAGGAGGGACTTTAAACTGGAAAAAGGTAGATTTAGACTAGATATTAGGATATAAATAGGAGGTAAATTATGCTGGGACAGCAATACTGGTGTCTGCATCTTTCTGCAAAAACCCCATAATTTACCTCCTATTTATATCATCATACCTGGGAAAGAGCAAAATGCCTGAGCTCTGGAGGTCTCCAGTCCAACTCTGCTCTGCTCGGAGCCAGTGGCACAAGCTAGGTCTGGCTGTGGCTTGAATATATCCATCATGGAGATCACACATCCTCTCTGGGCATTTAAATATCCTAACATGTCTTTTTTTCATTAGCTGCAGTCAGAGTTTCCCCTGTCCCAACTTATCCCCAATGGGCTTATCCCCAATGCATCTGGGGCACCTCACTTTGAGCACTCAAATTCAGTCACTGATGGCTCATCCCACTTAAAGCATCCGGCTGTGAGTGAAGGGTCTATAGACGGAGCCACTGGTGTTCATGGCAATTGGGATTAAAATAAGTATTTTTCACAATGTGGGATGGATGAGTGTATCTCGCTGAGCTGATCTACAAGAGCATGCATTTTCCCTCTGTACTGCCTGCTGATTTCAGGAGAATGCACAGGATTATGGGACTGAGACAGCACAAGCATGTTAGCTGGACACCGGACACAGAGGAAGGAGCCATGGGCTGTGCTTTACACCACCACAAAGCACTGACCCAGGGGCAGTGGTAGACCCACTGTGACACAACAGGCAGCAGTTCAGTGTGTCTTATATCACTGTGGTCAGCCAATCAGTGGTGGCTATATCACAGCAGGTAGCAAGTTGTTGGTGGTTGTGTCATAACGGGCAGCACAATCAACAGGGGATGAGTCACTGCAGGGTCCCAGTGGGTGACCTAGCCACACAGGGGTACAAAATGAGCTGCAGAGCAGTGGGTGTAGACCCTGGATGAACATCCATAGGACAAACACAGGGATGAGTGTCGCGGTAGGGACGGACAAAGCAACAAGACAACAAGTGTTGGCACAGCACAAAAAACCTTTATTGTTTTTCTTCCTCATCTATTTATACTCTCTTTCCCCAGATGTGTCTTCTTCTCATTGGTTCAAAGTTATTATGTTTCTTTTTTATTGGATAATATTTTCATGGTTCATCACAACTCAGCACTTCCGCCAAAGGAACACATACCCCTCAGTTTGCTGTCAGCACTTTTGACAAACTTGTTTACCTTCTGGCTCTTCTTGTTCCTGTTTATTCTCTCAAGAGTAGACTGGAATGTTCTCAAGGTCAAAGTCACTCTGTCCAAGGGCCTCAGTCCAGCTGAGGTCCCCCACAATTCCCCCTTTTTGTATTTCTTCTACAAAAACTGCCTGTGTCACCTTTTGCAGCACGCTTTGCATCAGGGACGGCAAACGTGGCAACATCAATAACACAACTAC
>NW_010176973.1:41099-72073 GCF_000695765.1 Mesitornis unicolor | reverse complement strand
TTTTCCAACCGAGCATTTCTGTGATTCTGTGTGATTCTGTGACTTCAAACACAAATAGAAATTTGAGTTTCAGGCATTCTATCAAATGTGTCATGAACCTGCTGCACTTAGCTTGATATTCCTTCTGTTCTTTCAGTACTGGGAAACAGCGAGATATTTGAGAACAGGTAAATGGAGATCCACTGCATACTGATGCAAACAGATGCTACTTGGCTGAAAATAAAGACAACATAGTAAAAAGAGGAAAAGCTCATAGATTTCGTAGTTTCTCTTTTGCAATCTTGTGATGCATGTTGTGCTTCTATGGTCAGAAAATGGTTCAGTCTACCTGTGTTTGTTACAGTCATTATAAAAACAAAGATTATGTAGTAAATTCAGATGGGTGAGCCAAAAGGTTTGGTGTTTCAAGGTTTTATACAGGAAGTGACAAAAAGTGTTTGAGATTTTTCTCTTTCTGAAAAGGAAGCTCAGAAAGTTGTTTTGAGACTTACAAGCAAAATGGCCAAGGCAGGAGTATTAAGAATGAAAAATACCAATAATTTTAGTGCTTCACTTTAAATAAACAGTTGATAGGTAGGATACTCATATGTGACTTTCTTAAGCCTATGGACTGAAGACAGCTCATAAGAATGTGGCATTTCTTGTTCCCAGACAGCCAACACACACTATTTGGAGCTTTCTCTTGTTGCCTTCAAGCCCAGGAAAAGGAAAGTGGAAAGTCTCCTGGGAGAAAAGCTGAATGAATGCTCTCTCCAGCCTGAAAAGAACAGCTTGAATAAGAGCTTGCCGTGAATAAGGTATGTTTGTCTCTCCCTTTAAAGGCAGGTTAAAACCAGTGATGAGGATTAAGAAGTGTTTTGAATTCTTGTGATATTTTTTTCTAAATGTTTTTCTCAGCTATGAAAGAGTCAGCCCACATGATTTTGCCTTGCTAGCCTGAGTGGTTGACAGTGTTCTGGCTCTGATGGGACTGTTTCCTTCAGAGTGAGAAACTGGTGACACAAGGCAACTGTTTGCTAGGGAAATTTCCTTATTTACAGGAGCCCTTTCTGTTTCCCTCACTACGGCTGACAGGAGTACTAACAAAGTCTCTCTCTGGCAGGCACCTTGCAGGGTGCTGTGCCAGAAGCCCTTTCCTTGATTTTCACCAAAAGCAAGTTTAAGTGACATCTGTCTCCTCCTGGTGCAGCCCAGGCACACCTTCTCATCACCAGCTCAGCCCTTGAGACTGCAGCTGGGGAAGTGCCTCACACTGTGTATTTCCCCTCTGAGTACTCGGCAACTGAGAGCTTTGGGGAAGAACCTCATTAACCAAATAGGCTGCCGTGCCTCATTCTTTGAACTTAAAACATTGTGCCTCATTCTCCTTGGCATTAACATGGTTTATTGTTTGGGGTCAACAGGTATCTGCTGGCCAATGGCTTTCTTTAGTACCTGTTAGCTCCTGATACCTTAGTTTGAACTAAGCATGGCATGGTAAACCACCATATGGTTTCATTGAATTTATGAGTGAGTTTCAACCAGGATTGTTTCTGAAGTAGTGCCCAGCACTTCACCGTGTCTAAATCCTCAAGATGTAACCAAGGTATCAGTTAGGGCATAACTGTTTTTGCAACAGACAAATCATAAAATCATAGCAAAGATATATGGAAAGATCTTCTGGTCTACAGAAGAGCTGCAAACTTCTCCCAAAGTGAGTTTAATTACAGTTCTTAAAAGCATCCATGACTTGTCTATTGAGTAATTTTGGCAGATTAGACTTTGTTATTTGTACAGTTTCATTGAGACTGTTACTAATATTCGGTAATACTTACTCTCCAAGATTTCCCTCACTTCCTATTTTCACAGCTGCAAACATATTGGCTGGACAAAGGAGGGAATTTTAAACAGGTGCCTGTGAGGAATTGTCAGTATAACACAAACCAGCCCATCTCCTGCTAGTTTGAGAACATTCAGAAGATACCTGTTTGCCTTTTTATTTTTCAGGGCACATGTAGGTAGTCTGTGAACAAAAAGCAAATGCATCTCAGTGTCAGATATGTCTGGCATCTGATTTTTCACCCAGTGGGAAGGTTTTCTTTAGCATTGTGTATCTGATCAGCTCAGCTGACACCATCCAAATTCAGTATTGAGTGTTTTCTTCCTCTTAAGGAACAAAGTTAAGTGGGTTCCTTCCTTCCTTCCTTCCTTCCTTCCTTCCTTCCTTCCTTCCTTCCTTCCTTCCTTCCTTCCTTCCTTCCTTCCTTCCTTCCTTCCTTCCTCCCACCTTCCCCCCTTCACTCCTTCCCTCCCTCCCTCCTTCCCTTCCTCTTACAACCTGGACCCTGATACTTTATTCCTATTGTGTTGTCTTGGTTGTTTCCTCTTGTTCTCCTATTTTTATTCAAGGAGCTATTATATCACCAACAGTGACAGGAGCTACTCCAGAAAATACAAAAGGTGGCTAGGGCTAACCATTGTTCTAAAAATTATTTTTTCTGCTTCCATAAAAGGAACCTATTCAGCAACAGATAGAAAATCAAAATCTCACAATGCCTGCAAAATATAATCTCTCTTTCTCCATGTTTCTATGTATGGAAAGCATATTTATATTGTATTGTAATTTTGTTAACTTCTATCCTTTTTGTCCTTCACTGCTTTATTTCTCATTATACTTGGTCTGTATTGCATTTGTTCCATTTTATCTGTCTTCTTGTCATGGTGTACATAAGGGTTTTGGACAGAACTGTGAATATTAGACAAAGTATAGTAAATCCAATATAATCCAAATTATACAGGCTAATCAACAATAACTGGTGTTTCTGTCAGAAAACTCACACCCATTGAATGTGTGGTGTTTCCAATGTCTCTTCCTCTATATTGTTTGGTTTTGAGATTCGCAGAATTAATCTGAGCTCCCTCTGTAGCTAACAAACAGAGCTATCTATTAATGACAAAAATGCACAGATAATATTTCTTTGTGTTAGATTCACTTCATCTACTCTGCAAACATGCTACTTATGTGTGGGTTTATAATCTTAACAGTGAAATAAATATTAGGGTGCTCATTAAAATAGCAACCACTGGGAGGATATTATAGAGTTTTCATGAAGTGAGTTGTGAATTTCCACACATCAGCACTGGCAACAGAAGCCTGACTCGAAGAGAGCTGAGAGCAGGGGTCTACTGTATAGGCTACATTACTCATCCAAACTCCAATTTCAGAGTCTGAAATCCTATGGTAAATTGCTCTGAAAAAATCAATAGGTCAAAAGCCAACTTCTGTTGCTTTTTGTAGGTTCAAGACTTTTCTGCAAAAAAAGGAAATATACAGGATTGGTGTCTGGGGACTAGTCCCAATTCATTTTTTTTGTTTGACCCGGAATTATATTCTACTGTTCCTTATTGTAAACTGCCCTGGGATCATGCTTGCTATTCATCACTTAGGAGAAAAGTGTGTCTCCAACACCCTTCTGTAATATTCAAAGTGACCAACCATGTGTTTCCTCCTCCTAAAGGACAACACTTCCCATTTCTCCCCTTAGCACAGGGCCATGCAAAAGTACCTAAGGGCTGTGACTGTTGCCAGGCACTTGGCACACATAACTGATTGCAAAACAAATCTGCAAGGTATAACATTGGGTTGAAGGTTGTGGCCTAAAGGGCTTTGGAGTATCCCCGAGCTGTAGGTGTGGTATGCTTTGCAGACATTTTTCCAGCTGTGTTTACTGGTGCTTCCCCGCTTTTAAACACCTGCTGCAGTCAAACAACACATTCTGCTTATGGTCAAATGGATCTCTCTATATATAATCATTTTAAATTAATAAAGTTGCATGGAATCCTTAACTGATAAAAGCACTTTGTAAATGACAGAGGCTAGATAAAGCATCATAACAAAGAACGTCATAATAGTATTATGAACAGACATGATAAGCAGCAGAACAACTAAAGAATAAACTCTCATCTTTGTCATTCACCTGTTCTGTGGAGGAGATGTGGGTAATATACACACCCTTACAAACTGGAAATTAAAACTGAGGAAATAACTGCAGGAAGAGGAGCTACTGGGATGGGATGGGATGGGGAAGGTCTTGGCAAAGGTGAGGTCATCATATTGCAAACAGATGGAGAGGAAAGAAATTATATTACTACCATGGGCAAGTGTTTATCTAAATAAAGCAAAAAAGATCTAAATAATCACTGTTTTTACTCAGCTCTTGTTATTGAATGAATAGGACAAAAGAATAAATAAATATCAGCAAAACAAATCAAAATCCCCTACATTTGACTTCCCACCCCTAAGAAAAGGAAAATAATGTTTCTGTAGTAGAAACATTAGACTTTTCTTTAGCTCTGTTATGCCACTCCTGTGGTGTAAGGTAATGGAAAAGCTGCCAAGCAACTGAATATTTTCTCTCTGCTGGAAAATCTCTGGGTGACTTAGACTAAACATTTAAAAACACTTAAAAATGTGAATAACTTCAAGATACCACAGGTGGCTACATCTAATGGTTTAACACAAAGGGCACTAATTAAATTTCTGTCTGTGTAAAAGGAAAGGCAAAAGGCAATGCCATATATACATATGTTTCCTTCTCAAAAAAAAAATCAATGGAGACTACAGGAAATTTCTAAGATAACTGCTGTTTGGAAGATTGGTTCTTTCAGTTCAGTTACTGAACCCAGAGTGGCAGAAGGGATGAGTATTCCCAGGGGCAACTGGGCTCTGACTGCAAGACTGAGGGTAAGAATCACCACTGGGAGAAATGTGGTGGTTCCTCCTTCAACTCACATTGGTTTCTGCCCTGATTCTCACAGTATTACCATCATGGTGGTGGTGGCTGTCATCCAGTGGTATTGAATACCTCCTCATTTCACATCAGCCATGAGACAGAAGGTATGTCCAGAGAGGGCTGTGTCCATCAGACTGGAAATATCTAGCAAAGATTTCTAATTAAAAAATGCTTTTATCTGGTGATTAATGCATATTGGAAAGTAGTTTGAGAGCAAACCATAGGTCTAAGATCAGCAACAGAGGATATACTATTTTATAATCTGAAATATATGGCCTGTGAGGGGAGGCTGAGGGAAATGGGCTTGTATAGCCAGAAGGAGAGACAGCCTTGGGGTTACCAGATGGCAGCCTGCCAGTACCCTCAGGGTATTCTGAAGATGGAGTTAGTCTTTTTATAGTGGTGTGTGATGGGAGGAAGAGAGAAAACAGACATAAAGCTTTGACGGGATTTAAGGAAAAAGTCTTTCACCATGAGTGCAGCAAAGCAGCAGTGGACTAGGTCATCCAGAGATCTTATACAGGCTCCATCCATGGAGTTTTTCAAGACAAAATGGATATGAACCCTAAGAACCTGGTATGAGTTTGACACTGATCCTTCTTTGAGCAGGAATTTGGAGTAAAGACCTCTGGAGGCTTCTTCCACCTGAACTATTCTGTGCTTCTGTGGTTATGTGATTCTAGCACATGCCATGAAGTTTGCAGGTACTGTGGACCAGGAAAGCAGGAACACACATCCCTTTGTTTAATATGGAGTCAGATATTAGGAAAGCAACTCATATCATTGTGCAGAAAGCAGTCTGCAAGTCTGGTAAAAGCAAACTAGAAAGAAAAATGAATCAGAAAAATGTAGATCCTTTGCTTCTTACTCAGAGGTAATGCATACAAGTCAAGGCTCACACAGCATCTGGTCTGCACGAAAATAAACTGCCCCAGGGTTTGCCCATGAAAAGTCAACAACCTGTAGCCTGCAGTGTGGGATGTCTGCTTCTACCCAGAGGCTGAAGCTAAAAGATTGCCCCAGAGAATCAAAAAGATTCCACCTGCCCTGATTTCCACAGTTCTGAAATATTGTTCAACACTAGTTGCCTTTTGCAACAAGTCTGAAAGAAAAGGACCCCGAGGATGGATGGAAGGACCCACAGAGAGCAGCTTAAGGAGTGCAGATCAGACTCTTGCATCCATGCCCCACTGTCAGAGTCTTCCCTGTGCAAGGTACAATGTGAGCAGGACATCTATGATGGGAGCAAAGCTGTGTGCTGGCGAAACTCAACCACAAGAGTGACTACTCAGGTACATACCTCAGCTCATACCAAAGTAAAAAGCCTTTAAGAAAAGATGAATCGGGCCTCATGTTTGCCTTTAACCATTATTTCTTTCCTTGCTCTACCACAAGTTCACATACCTGTTGTAATGAAGAGAATGAGAAGATCCCATGCTCTGTACCATCTTCCAAACAAGTATGGGCTTATAGATAGGTTAGAGAAATAGCTGTTTTAACAGCCACTAGCAGACCAATAGAATACTAGTGAACAGAATCACACAGAGGTAAGCCTTTCCATCTCTATTATGTGATGTATATCTTTTCCCTCCCTTCCAAATTGCTTTTACCAGCAGCCATGGCAGCTGTCCATCTCTGGTCCCAAGTATGCACACTTTGAAGGACCAGCTGTTTCCTCTCTGAGTATAAAAGCTTTGACATAAATGCAGCCTGTGATGTTGATTCAGCTTAGATTCATTTTCCAGTGTGAAGGCTCAGCTCAGGAGCATCAAGGAGATTAAGCACATACAGTTCAACCACAAAAGCTTGCAGGAAAGTAGCCAGGCTCATTGTATTATCATTTCAGCTGTTAACATGGTGGTCCTGATTCTCATCCATCATTGGAGAGAATGAGGGTATACAGATTCACTCCACTTGAAGAATAGTCCAAAAATGATACTGACATTCAGTGAATATTTAACTCCATAATGAGTCAAGCTCTGCTTACAATCCAGCCAGATCAGCATTCTCATTTTCTGACTGTCCTAATAGTATCCGAAATATACTTAGCAAAATACTTTAGTATGAAAGAACTGGGAGGATGTGTCACGGCAGAAACTTTACGCTAAAAGTGATGGTGGTATGATATATAACTTTGAAGGAACAAGGGGTTTGCAGTAAAAGCAATGACTTAGATTGAACTTGTCTGCGATCAGTGTCTGTCCCTGAAACATGTAGGCATAGCCCATCACCTTTAATATCAAAGGCACCTCAGGCACACAAAAAATGTTTATGGCAATCAGTTTCTCCATTTTAGTTTTCTGTCTGTGTGCTTTATCTTTCTCCTGCTCCAAGTTTATCTTGCAACTCAGATCTGAAAGATCTACAGGGCATGGGTGATCTCTCACTCACATTTGTGCAGAATGTCTTCAATACACCAGAGCAAGTATATAACTATACAGCATGCCACAATTCAAGGCATGGCAGGGAGCTGAGGGTTTGTTCACCTTTCAACTTGCTTGTTTGCTTTCAGGCAGCACATCCAGTGAAATGGGCAAAGACTGAATCTATTTTTAGCTGTGTGCTTCCCTGTTACACAGAACCTGTGCTTGCTGGGAACTGGGAGGATTTGGGGGCACATCACTAATAGCAGGCATTTCTATGCTCACACATAAAACTTTAGCTAAGGGAGGGCTAGAACAATGCTCAAAGATAAAGGAGAAAGCAAGGTCTGAGAAAGGAGTAAAGGGAGATAAGAGGATTCATTTAATGCAGTGGAGCTGCACTAAAACTTGGATCAAAGCCTTGAAAAGATACCACAAAGGTGGTGTGAGCCTGACAAAACTGGCTCCAGTAAGACTGCTAAATAATAAGTGATTCGTGCTTATCATTCCCCTTCTCTTTCATCTCCATGTGCTGAAGGTAAGCGAGCCCTTATTCCATATTGCTATGTTCAGCAAAACAGCAAATAAGCAAGTGTTGAGCTCCAGATGTAATAACAAGAGCTAGCAAGAGCCTGTTATAAAGTATTTTCCCTAAAAACAGCAAGACAAACCAAGAATCCTACCACCCCCAACTACCATCACATTCTTTATATTTTAAACTAATCTGGAAACAGATAATGTTTCCAATCCTTGCATATTATTGCCTCACCTACCTTGAAATGAAAGCCACTGGCACTTTGATAAATGGACTGTAAAGTTGCTGCTATTTACTGTAGCTTCTTTAACACTCCTGTATCCTCAGCCAATATACAGCTCTGTAATTTCTGCAGCAATTTTATTCCCAGTGAAACACTGAAAGGGGAATTCAGCCTCCTCCATAGTGGGACATTTTGGGGTGCTATCTCTTTCCTCCATTGTCAGGGCAAAATTAGGCCAGAACTACAAAATATTAGATCAATTTACTGGAAGATGCAGTCCTAGCAAGTCCTAATTTTAGAGATGAACTTCCATCATGTCCAACAGCCAGATTCTGGCACCTTTTAACTTTTCTATGTGTTAGGTGTCTAGCTAGCTTAGGCATTTTTGTAAGTCCCGTTAAATGATTATGTACATCTTTAGGCACATGAATAACCCAATAATACCTGATCCTAAGCCTGCAAATAATTCCAGTGCTGTCAAGGGGACTGCTTGTGAGCAGCATCTCATTTCAGACTGCCCCACAGGATCTCTGTACAGTATATTATCTGTAAAAGTACAAGATGGAAATATTGTGGGACATTTTCATCCAGTCAAAACCTATTGGAGAGTGTCAGAAGGAAGATTCTATGTGGAAAAAACCAGACTGAAAAATATCCTCCTTCCTCTAATCTGGTTATAAGTGAGGACTTTTATCATGTAACTGTGTTAGTCTAAGTTTCTTATTAGTGTTTTAATTCATCTTTAAACTGTGGATCTAGCATCCAACATTAGCATTCAGCTTTTTCTGAATACTGTGAAAAGATTATATCTGTATATTTGCAGAAGTATGTTAGCTAATTATTGATGTTTCATTTTGACGAGCAATTTGAATATTATTATAGTGACAAGGGCTCTCAAACTCTGAGAATATTTTTATTCCTGCACATCTCAGGCACTGTTTCAGGAGGTCAGCTCATGACTCATCCAGAAGACACTTCACCTCAGTACTTTATGCAGGCCTTTCCAATACAGTTTTCATGAGTGCTCCGTAAGATAGCTCTAATGAAAATAAGGATTTTTTTTTCTGTTATTGTGTATTCACAGATAATTCTGTACAGTATACAGGTATTTTAAAACACAGTTTCTTCTTAAAACCTTTCCATTGCACTCTCAGCCCTTGCCAAAACTGCTAACATGCTTTTAGCTTAATCTTATATTTCACTAAAGAGGTTTAAAATTGCCTGAGATACTCATATGGAGATGAAAAAAGAAAAGTACCGAGGCAGTGGTTGGATATTATACAAATGTTGCCAATTTCAATGTTACAGTTAAGACATTATAACTTGTCACTATTCCAATCCTAAAGAAAGGTAGAAAACATTGTTTCCAGAAGAGCTGCATCCTTCCAAAGGTGGAAAACAGTGCTGAAATGTGGTCTCTCTTATCAGCCACAATGTGAGTGAATCATGTCATGCAGTGCCCTGTGCCAGAGGGGACTAACAGGCTTAGCATCTCTAAAAATCACTGTTGCTATTTGCCACAGGGTCTCAGATTGGCCAGATCTCATTTATGTTGAGAAAATTCTCTCTCGCACATGGATGTGAAGAGTGATTACGCCTTCATAAGACAAAGAGAATTTGGGATGGTTCATTGCCAGATGTGAAACTGCAACAAGGAGCTTGAACTGTTCACAGGAAGGGAGCACAGGTATGGTAAAGAGGTAAAGAACAGTAATCTTAGGATAAAGATTAGATAAATTATAAGATATATGCTATACAGTAGAGAAATAAAAGTAGGAATCTAGTGGAAGACAATGAAATAGGAGGAGGAAAAAACAGGAGGCCAAGGAAAGGTACGGTAAACCAGAGCTGAAAGCTAGAAGAGGGTTTGGCAATACACAGAGAAAAGGAAGTAGGAAAGAAATTTCAGAGTGAAACACTGCATTTTTAAACAGTAGCATTGGTTTATAGCTAGTCTGTATAGCAGGCAGGTTATGCTGTTATTTCTGATGATAGGAAGGATGGTAGTTGTTGCAGAGATTAACAAATTCTCAATTCCTTCCCTAAAAAAATAAAATTCCCAAACCTTACCTTGTGATATTGAGATTGTACTGTCTACATATGGCCTGACATCTTTTAATCAGACTATGTATAGACAGACACAGGGATATTGTTTTATGCAGGATTCTTATATGTTTATTCTGAGGACCAGAGTAACCCTAGGAATTCAAAACTTAAGTGTATAGGAATTGATGTTGGGAGAGCATCTGGTGGTATTCATGCAAGAAAACCCTAGCTCTATACCTAGTATGATGCTTGCAAAACTTAAATTATCATCATTATTCATTCACATTTGCTGTCCTTTAGAAATGATATTGGAAAGTATAATGCACAACACAAAAGAAGATCAGGAATATATCAAGGGATTTATACTTTTCTTGATCAATTAAAAAGTGCTTTGTCATCACTGGTTTTGTAGTTGGTTTTTTTTTTCTATGAGTGAATCCAGTTACAGAAGACTTCCCCTGAATGTCTATACATTCTGACTCATTAATTCATCCATTTCCATAACTGATCCTCTGTTACCATTTGAAAAAAAAAATAAAAACCTGCTGAAAATACTCCAAACACAGTTGCTTCCCTAAAGATTGTTTGATGCACACCACAGTGTGTTCCATCATTTGTATCCACTAAGCTGTGCACCGGCTCTCTCTGTTCTGTCATTTGCCATCTTCCCCGGAGATTAGCAAAGATAAGTTATTTAGGTTTTGATGGCTCCACAGGGCTGCTTTCAAAGTGGCTGCTTTTTCTGTGGTCATTTTTTCTGCTCAGAGAAAATATCTTTCCTTCTGGAGCAAACTTCTGAAACACATTCTGCCTTGTATTTGCTTTTTCTGTTAATCTTTACCTACAATTTTGTAGACTTTGAGGAAATGAAAGTGTCAGTTCTGAGACCTGAAGTGTTGTGGTGCTTAGAAGAGGTTTAAGAAATGTCTTGTCAAATTGTTAGGGTTGTTTGGTTTCAGAACAAGTCCCCTATGTTTGGCTGCTCCTTCATTCAGCAGTGCAAGAGATGCCCTCTGAGTACTGAACCATTCCCTTAGATCTTTGTCATGTCAGTTGAGAAGGTGCCTAGAAGAAAACTACTTGGTTGTTTCCTCCTTCCACCTCTTCTGGCCTTTCAGGTACTGTGTGAGCAGGGGCTTTGCCATCCCATGCTCTTCTGCTGTTACTCAGCAGCCTGTCGGACTCTGCTGGGAGTCTCCCAGCTGAGATTCCTCAACAACTTCATTGTCCAGCATTCATGTTCTTCACTACTTGATATGTCAGAAGGATTTGAAGCAGGTTGCCTCACTGAAATGCTTTTTACCCTGAACAGTATAGGACTACCACAGATCTTCCTATGTTTATGCATTTTTATATATATTTTCAGGTTCTCAAGAATTGCTCCAGGTGATCATCACTTCTTGCTACATATTCTAAAAATATTTGATTGTTGCCTAGAAAACTTGTTAAACTCATGATCTAAAATCTCCTTTATGACACTTAGATTTTTTCATTCCTTAACATTATAAATACTTTAAATTTAACTTAAATAGAGAAGCTTGCAGCTTTAAAAGAAGTTACAGTTATCACATTCTTTGGAAGAAATTGTATAGTATGGTAGCGAATTTGAATCCTGTAAAGAAGGCAAAGTATGGGTGCCCAGAGCGGCATAATTTCATTTTTTTTTAACTACCTGACATATCTGATAATACTCAATGTGAACCTGGGCAGCTTTCTGCAAATAATATTCCAGTTATCAGTGACACTGGTTCTTTCACCTCACAAATAAATACTTCTCTGGTTTTCTGAACCCCATTGTATTTGAGTGGCCAAAAACTGTGTATCAAATAGCTGTTATTTAGTATTTGTATTCCTTCTTGACAATAGAGCATGCAAGAATGTGAACGAAGATTCACCTGAAAAGAAGCAGCTGAACTGCCTTTGTCCAGGTGTTTCCTTAACAGCCTTATGCGGCTGTTACACAGATTGCCCTATTTTGCTTACTACGTAACAGCAACTTAAGAAGGAACAGAAGCTTCATCAGAAACCCAGTGAGGAAAAGGAAAAAAGATGTCAGGTTGACTTCCCAGTGACAACAGTTTCTGGTTTTATGGCAATACTGATGATGATATACTGTGCACAAGAGTAGGCAGAGTAATTCTGTTTAGTGCATTTCCATGGGACACAAGCTACCACAACAGAGATTTTCAGTCATTCCAGTCCAAATTTTTTCAGTATGGTGGAATTCAAGGTCAACAGGAAAGAATCCATTCTGGATTGTCGCAGGAAATTGTGATGTGCTATTTTCAGCACATGCCTACAAACAGGAGTCATATTTTTCAGCAATGGGGTAATGTCAGTATTCAGAAAAATCCAAGCAGTGACAACCTGTGTTCACTATTACTGTCAGTGGCATGCATTGGCTTATGAGATATTTCCAGGATAAAACTGGGAACCTATTGATAATGGAATAATGTCTAACAGGGAGTTTTGACCTCTAAGGAGCAGCTGACAAGCATCTAAGACTTCTGAACTCTGGCCTGATATGGTCAGCTTACCTAGTCCTGTTGACTTGCTTTTATTTTTAGTCAGAACTGTATATAAGGCTTTACAAATTGCAATTAAAATTCCTTTCAAACCTGTCGGGAAATAGACAGGAACATAGAGGGCAGGACATCACAAGAGAGATGTGTGATATATGTCATCTTAGAGGAAATTTCATCTCTGTTGGCAAGCAGGAATAAGACTGCTACCTTTGTGCTTTAAAGTTATTTCTACATTGACTGTAATGGTGATGATAACAACCTTTACTGACATTTTCAGACTTCTGAAGGGTGAGAAATGAGCAGTTCCCTTTTCTGAAATTTCATGAGCCAAGTCAGGATTCTCCACTCCAAGATTATGCAACTAAGTTGTAGGAAGTAAAGAGATAAAGAGTGAGAAAATGTGAAAGTCAAAGAGGGGATAAAATAGGAAAATGTCCTTGTCCATGGGTAGAAATAAAAGCCATGCAGGTATTGTGACAAAGGTGTAAGGGTCTTGCTGTGCCAGCATGCAGTTCAATACCTGGCTGATAGCAATAGTTACTGCTTTAATGGTTAATTACCACAGAACAAAAGAAGAAAGGAGGAGAGAGTCTTCATACCTATAGAAGTTGATGTTTAATTGTGGTATCTAAGGTGCAGTCTCATCTTCAGCTCTGCAATGAATGAGACTGAGAGGTTTTGTGATTAGGCTTTTCAGAGCTCTGAATTAGCCTCCTAAAGTCTTTCTCTAGTCTCTCTGAGGGTCCTAACCCAAGCACCTCAGCTGAGTGCCTGGGTATGTGGAGCGTGAATCCCTACCATTCTAAAAAGTGAATCATTTACTCTGTTATCCAGTTTAATTTCAGGGAGTGTTTCATTCTCTCATATTGTCTCATCTCCCCTTCACAACATATTGTGCAATCTCCTCTGAAGAAAAATGATAGTCAATCAAGTATGTTATAAATACTTTGAAATAAGTGAAGTAAGCAGCAAAGCAATAAAGCTGACCAGCCAGCTTCCCTCGTGAGATGCTTTTCATTATGTTCACCTGCAAGTGTCATTTCTCTAATGCTGCCCATTCATCTTGCACTGGGTTACAAGACAAATCTGCATGCACTTGTACTCTTCTGGGGGTGGGGAGACCCAGTAGTGACCAGCTCATGGAAAATAAACTCTGTCATAAAGCTGAAAGGATTCCCCCATTATTTACTTTTTGTTTTGTTGCTATGGAGTAGACGACCAAAATTGGACATTCCTAAAATGCATTGTCTTGGCATGTCAGGAAGCTATGTGCCATTTATTTGAGGTGCCTAAGCAATAGCAGAGGGATTCACAGTGGGAGATAAAAGCTATGATGTAGTCTAAGCAGTGTGCAGTGGTAACATAGTTGAGAGTAGATACGGGAAAATGGAATTTACCTGCTAGTAAACTGAGCAGTGTAAATTTGCCAGTACTCCACTAGTGTGGTAACTAGGGAGGGAAAAGTGTGTATTTGTGTGTTTTGTGAGGCAAGGGGGAACAAAGAAATGAGAAAAATTCAAGCAGATTGCTGTAGAAGATACCAGTGGAAATTTCAATGAAAGTAGTTGCTTCATTTGTCACCCTGAGTCAAACTGAGGTAAAAGATCAGTGAATGCAGTGATGGCAGCCGTGATGGCAGTTCAGTATCTATTTCGATCAGCTGCAAAGCAACTTTGCCCTCTTAATCTTTCAACATGAAGAAGCAATGCCTTGATTTTTAGCACTTAATGAAACTAAAGTGTGCCCAGATCTAGAAAGGTCAGTAAAACTTTCTGGTTAATATATTTCAGAAACTAAAATCAAAACATCTAGCTAATCTTGAATCCTAAATCAGATACTTCTACAACTTATTTACATCTTCTAATCATGACACTACAGCAGGCAGAGACATTTTTTCTCTTTACTATAGAAGAAGCTTTTCTGCTCCTTGTTTTTCTGCTGAGTCATGAAAAATTCCCTGCTAGAAAAGACACAGGCACAACTTACATTCCTCTTATCTACCCTGTTTCAGTTATAGTTTTCGTTACCTCAGAAGTTAGCTTAAGAGCTCCTTTTCATCCAACAAGTAAGTGAGAAAACAAACAAGTAAACAATTTAACTGCAAAGGAAAGAAAAGCTTCGTTCTGGCATTTACCACAAAGTATTCTAAGCAATTCTTCCAAGCTGTATAAGGGCTACACAGAGCCAAGATTCTTCTCTTTGAACATTTTTCACCTCTTCGGTCTCTACCAAGGTTTATTTAGTTGACCTACTGAGAGATCAGACAGTGTCACTGTCTACTTTGGTCTAAAAAAGGAAGGGATGGCAATGAAAGGTACTCTGTGTCAGACAGAGGTTAAACTGGATGCTTATTTTGCCCCTTGTCTCTCAAATAGGGGGACTGAAAAGAAATTTGAAACTGCACAGGTATAAAACCGGAACAAGGAGATGGATTTTCATGGACTGCAGAGCTCACTGCCACAAGAGAGGTTTATGATCAAATGCTGTGATCAGCATTTAAAAAGGACTGAACATATGTTCTTGTAATGGGTGTATGTAAAATATTCATAAGGCAAAGTTGCAAAGTGAAGGGGGGTCTTCTAACTCACTTATGACTGGATTTCAGGTTAGGACAATTTCTAAGCAATCTGACTTACATAGATTTATTTTTTTTTCTAATAACAGATATTCATCCCTGTATTTGTTTATAAGATTCTGATATCTCTAATAAGATTATTGAAAATTCTATCAGACACTAGCAGGGGATGGATTCAGAAGTCACTGGGCAGGTCTTTTGTTCCTATGGTCCAACACTTTTTGGCTAGCACAGGAAGTGCTGAGATCACCCCTGACCATGCACATCTTTCAGCCTGTGTTAGATCATTATCTCCCAGAGATACTGTTCTTTCGAAAAGATGTACTCCTCCTCTGCACCCTTGTGTGCTCTAGTGTCCTTATCCTCCTCTAAGGATGAGGCAGGAAGACTTGGAGGGGATAACATATTGGCTTTTGTATCGGAAAGTACTTAATTGTAATTATTAATAGCCATGAAAGGATGTGCCCAATCTATAATTCGAGGTAATATTTGGCAACTTGAGCAATATGAATCATGAATCATTCATTAACTGAGTAATGCTCTTATTTAGTTAGAATTAACTTTAAGATGGCCTCTGCTTTTTTGTTGTGTAATTTAAGGTCACCAGCATTATGTTTTGTGTGTTATAATTACATTAAGGCTTATATGCGATTCCCACCAAATACAAATCTGTTATTTGGTTTAATTCAAACTGTTTTTATACTTAGGGAAAAAACTTCAGGAATGACTGACAGTCTTAAAGAGGAAGCCTGTGGTATCTCCCCAGTTGTGTATGAAATGCTGTTCCTGTGCTACTAAGTTGAGAGACGTGATGCTGAGACATCAGAGCCTGGAAAGAGAAATCAGTGATGTATCTGCCTACTTGATGTTCCAGAACATATTTGACTGTAAATAGTCAGAGCTGTGTTGAAGCTAGTAGAGTCCTACCAGCTAAAAAGAAACTGACGATGCTGATTTTAGCAGGCTACATTCCCCAGTCAGTAGGTTTCCAGGGTACCTACCACTCAGCAAGGTGCTGTTACATTCAAAATAATTAAAATTCTTTGTGGTTGCTCCATCAAAAAATCTCAAAGATTATGTGGCCCCAGGACATAGTTCTGTTATGTTGTGTCAGGACAAAATGGAGAGTCTCAGGCAGAGGAGCCCATCTTTTCAGAGATCTGAGTAGATAACCTTTTTCTGCACTGACATAGGTTCCTCTTATTTCCAGTATATGTGAATAAATAACTGAGAAAATCCCCTCTCTTCTGTACAGTCCCATAGCTCACATTTTAGTTGTACATGCACTCTCTGTCTCTGGAGATAGTCATCCCCACACTCCATCACCAGAGGAATGAAGACAAAACTCTAACTTCCTCTGAGAGCACTAAGACATCTTTAACTGCATAATAATTGATGTTTTCATGGAGTTCCAGATCATTTACTGATACTGAACACTTCAGTGGCTTAATCCTTCCTCACACAATGTGGAGACAAATAATAGCTTGATAAACTTCATCATTCATGAAAGGCAGTCAGAACAGGCAAGCCAGCATGAAAATATTTTAATTATACTTTGTTAGAAGTGTATCACAGGAGATAAAAGCCCTCTTCCTTCACCGCTTTCATTTGAGGAATTTATCCAAGTCTGAATTTATTTACTATTAAAAAATGCACTTGGGTGCAAAGACTGGACTTCCAGAAGCTAGAAGAAAGATAAACAAGATGGAAACAAATGTAAGAACAAAGAGTGGCAGAACACTACAGACCTTTAGGAGAGCAACTCCTTGCTTGAGGCCAGGCTTGGAGGATAAAAACTGCCTAGAAAAATGTAAGTATTATGGAAAAGAGGATAGGACAAATATCATGTTTCAAGAATTCTTTACTTTATGCAAATTTAATATGGACAGTATAACAGAGTTAACTCACTGCAGCAAAAATTTCCATTGGTAGATATTTTCCCAATTAGTAGATGTTCTCCAAGCATTTCTCCCTAGCTTTCCTAAATTATACTGATAAAGAATAAGTATCTAGAGTTACAAATGAATGACACCTGGGATTGATAGGGAACATAGAAAACTGGCAAAGAAAAAGGTTATGTCATAAATTAAATTGATTTCTGGAGCTGAATGCAAGCTTATTGAAGTCAGAGGGATTTTCACCACTGTGTTTTAATAGTTCTGGGGCCTTGTAAACCTGTGTAAGATAAAATAGAGCATATTACAAATTAGGATTGTTGATAGTTAGACTGCTCAACTTCTGCTCCTTTGGGTATTCTTATTTAATTTTAAAATATTTTGATCATATTTTTTTTATGTTGCATGTAACAGCACTTAATAAGGGTTGTTATAATAATTTTTTCTCCAGTGCAAACCTAGTATCACTTCTATGTGTAAGTGCTGATTTGTTACTGGTGGCATATCTTCTAACAGTATGTCATGGTAGGAGATGTGCCAGAGAATCACCAATAACAAACTGGAGTAGATCATATAAACAATTCTGTTTTCTTTCTTGTCAGTTAGTGTTATAGACTGCAGAGTCCTCATACTGCTGAGGTGGATTGTATTGAAGGAATAAAGATAAGAAGTGAAGTTTTTAGCTGGCCTTTGGTGCCTGCTGGAGAAGGTCAATAGCTTGTCAGCCACCTTGGTTTCCACTGAATGTCTCAGAGCAGGAATTAAAGAAGGGATTTCTAAAGAGTGCCTAGAATTTGCTTTATTCTGTTTAACATTTAAAGTCAATAACAAAGTACTCTTGACATTTATAGTAGTGGGGTCATAGCACGACAGGGGCTTGAAATTCTTCCCTAAAAGCTCTACATATACTTTACTGACAATGGGATCAAGCCCCAGGTTTCCAGCCATGTACCTCATTCAGCAATAATATGCCTTCTGTAACCAACCAATTTCCAAAACATAGGAATGGATACCCCATGTAATTCATACAAACACAATCTTTTTTTAAATCTTGCCAAGCTTCTAATGTCAGTAAAATTTCCCTGCAGCGAGAAGCTCCAATTTAATTAAATGTTGCATGAAACTATTTCGTTTCCCTTGTTGTACATTTGCTGCTTATTAATGCATCCTGTATTACAGAACTAAAGGTAAGCAGACATCTCTATTTGGTCTTCTTTATGCAATTCATTTGTTTTATAACTCTATCATTATTGATATAACTCTTTTCAAAGTAAACTCTCCTAGCCTCTTCAATTCCTCCTTATAAGGGAACTTATACGTTCCTTTAGTGCCTTTAGACCTTGTCATTTCTCTCTTTTCTCTCTTAAAGACAAGACATCTGAAACCAAAATGAGAGGGCTGAGTCCACTGTGGATGAGACACTTCACATTCCATTTCACTCATTTCCTCCCTCCCTCTTCAATGTTTTGTTTCTGATTAACTAGAGGTCCTTAATTATTTTCTTTCTCTAGAAAGGTTACTTTGATTTCAAATCCTGTCAATGTACATGGGCAGTCTCAAGTGTGTCCATATTTACTTCCTTGGTATGTAATGTAATTCTTTAGGAGTATCTTGCAACCCCACCTATTCTATCTTGGCTAACCTAACCACTACCATCTTCTGATTTTGCCAACTCAACATTTCCCTTTAGTCTATTGACATATGTAGGTTGTTAATAATTGTAACTAATTACGAGCAACTAATCCAGGTGATAGTTCCTTATTTGTCCTAACCTACTTAAACTGAAGTTCAATGTTATTTCTATTGGCTTGCTATCTCTTTGAGAAAGTTTTTTGCTTGAGAGTGTGGGCTCTGAGGAGAGCTAAAGGATGGAGGTGAAAAGTCTTTGCTGTTAAAGGACATAAACCAAGTCTTAAAAGGACATGAAAGTATTCACGCACTTCAAAGCCTGAATGCTGTAAAACAACACATTCGTATAAATACCTTCTTAGTCAGAGGAATGTGGAAAATTAAATTGTCTTCCTGTAAGAAATATTAATAACTTGTTTTCAACCTACACTGATGAAATTTTGACATCTCGACTATTTTCACATAAAAGAAAGTGGAAAACAATTTCAGCTTGGAAATATTGGACTGCAAAATGTTTGCTCTTTTGATCAAAAAGAAGATTATTAATCTCGAAGGGCTGATGTGTTTGATATTCAGAAATATCTACAATACTTCTGACAACTGGAATTATCAGTGTTGAGTGTTTTTACATTAAAAAAAACAGTTTTGTTTGAAATGTTCTGCTTGAAACATCCTGTAACTGTTGTAACAGGTAAAACACCCTGATTTTTTCATGGTTTTTGTTTTGTTTTGTTCTTTGATATTCTAGATTTTTAAGGAAAAGATTCAGTTAAAAGTTTTTTGATCTCTCTCTTCTTTCCTACTCTCTGTTTGTTTTCTAGCATAAAAAAAATTGAAGGAGCATTTTTGAGAGGACTCTTACTTGGTTTGTTGATGGTATAGAGAACATTCGTGCAAGCACATCCATGCAAGCCCTCTTCCTGCAGTATGCCAGGGAAAGGTTGGTTTTGAGAGACTGGCATTTTAGAAAGACAAAGAACCACTTTGAAAAGAGAAGAACCATATATTTCTGCATAAACTCAGAAATTAACTTGTTTTCATTTAATAATCTTGGGCCAGGGATTGTTGCTGACGCTCCACTTAACACATTTTCTTAACAGTGTAGTTTTCATTTTCATTAAAATACTTCTGATAAATTATGGTAGTGCTCTCTGCATTTGCTCTTGTAGTTAATTTAACACTGGGGGGGGGAAATGAGAAAAAGCTTGTTTTTATATGGAAATGGAGCCTAATACCTTGGTAATAGGAACCAAAATGTTGGTTTTGATTGTGGGTAAACACCTGTGGGACTAGAACATCTCTTTTAACAACAACAAAAAGAGAAAGGTGATGAAATTAAACGTTCTTATTACCTTGACTTATTTGGATGAGAGAGTTCTGTGGCAAAATACATGTCACCTTTCAGATTTCCAGGAGGCTTCATCTCATCTTTGCCACTGCAGGCAGGTAGCTTATCGTGCACTAACTCTCATTGCAGGCTTGGCTACCTGGGGACGTGCAGCAAAGGCAAACTGAATCAGTTAACGGTGCGAATTAAAGTGCATTAAAAATCCTGTGGGTGTTTTCTTCTGTGTGTTGAGAGGCTGTATGTCACTGCAGTTTAATCTTTCTCTGAGGAGGGCTTGTCCCCAGTGAAGTGTTAGCATAAGGTATAGCTCCAGCACTGTTCCTGGCTGAACTTCTGCACACAGAGAGCTGTTTGTAACTTGAACTAAGCAATTATATAGAAGCCTTTGCTGTGTTTTGCACCCTTGCTGGTGGATGAGCTGAAGGGCCTGGTGTCTTTCTTATGTGGATGCTTGCTAACAGGTGGTGTCCAGTCTGCCATACTGCAATGCAGCTGAATTAGCTGGTTTGTCACAGGCCCAGGTTAAAGGTTGAGTAATGCTTATTTTCAAACCAGCAAGGGGGAATTCAGCCATTTGCTGCTAATCCCTGCACGGAGTGTGTCACTAGCTGGTGTCTCCCTGCAACTTCAATATTTGCAGCGTGACCATGTTTGCCCAAGGGAGGCCAGCTCCAGAGGAATCAAGCTGCCTCTAAGGGTACATGCACATGACTGGAAGCAATTGAGTTACTGAGGCTTAACGAGTTACCTATAATCAGTTGATGAGCTGTAACTCAATAAGACACAGAGATTTTATTGCTTTTAATTGCATGTCTCCATCTTTGGTAACCTGAGTTAACCCCACGCTAGCAATATTCCCCGAGAAACTACAATGACATAAGAGCAGAGAGACATGAATAGGGAGGAGGAGGTTTCATTGCTCCCACTTCAAGTCATTGGAATTAGCTGGCTTGTCTCTGCAGTCTTCTCTGGAGCCAAATGAAAGAGGAGCCCCTGTGAGGGGCTTTGAGGACATAAATTAGTCGCTTCCTTGGAGTGTCTCTCTGGAGGAGTTTACCTCTCTGCATTGATCACAGAAGTTATTAGGAAGAATAGCTGGCTAATTTAGGCAAAAGTGCTTCTTTTGGATATTGTGACTACATGAAATGCAAAGTGAGATTTTGGAAGATGATGTTGTATGTATCTTCTCTGCTAACAAATAAATGTTTCCCCCATAGGATGGTGTCTGATGCCAGCAGAGGCTACATATGTCTGTATTCATAGGTTTTGGTTTTATTACACTGACCTTTTGCATATGGCAGAAATTTAATAATTTTTTTAAACTTTTTTTATCTCCCTCTAAATTTTTTCCTCCCTAAATTTGGCCTATACAAAACTCTGAAGTGTTTCATGCTGGCAGACGACTTCCCACTTGTGCTGGAAGTGGCAGTTTTATGCTGATTGTTAATAGTGGGAATGAATGGCACCAGGTGAAACTAAAGGATACCCTACAGTGCTGCTTGCCATCAGAGCCATCCAAGGCAGTGGAAATGGATATTTCATTTTTTAGTGATGAAATAAGAGGATATTAGATAGGGAAATCAGATCAGATGTGACTGAAGAATTCAGCCACAGTGTAAACTATACTTAGGATTATGTTTTTTCCTTTCTTCCAGCTGCACTCTGCAGCTACTGTACTCTCAGACATTACCAAACTGCACTGTGAAATAACATCAACAAGAAATTTCATTTTCTAAATCAGGATTGGTCTTTCATTCACCTCTCCATCCTCTTGGGTTGCCCAACTGCATATTAGAAATGTTCATCTGCCTTACTTCTATCCTCCTTTGTTGTTTGTGTAATTGGAAAGAGTCAGTACCATTGCGCTTTTGTGGTTTGGTTTTAGTTGCTCTTACTCATGACTGTGTAGAATATTGCTATATATTACAGTTTAGAATGTCACTTGTATACAAAGGCCATTCACAAGCACAAATTCTGAGAGCTCTTCTGTAACTGCATGGGGTAGATGAGTTTAAAATGACACATTTTGCAGCCATGTTAAGAGTACTGGTGAAGGTTATGTAACCTAGGATGTGTTAGAGGGATTTTAACAGCAGTGTGAGCAGTTTTGTGCAAAGCTTTACCCATGCAACATGCCTCTGACTTTATGTTTCACAACATATTCAAAGTCTGATACCTACTCATCATCTCTCATATCAGGTTTCTGCAAATATGGAGCCTGTTTCAAATAAACTAGACTTCCTAGTTAAAACTGGGCGAAATACAAGGTTTCATTTTGATTTTCTGGGACATTCAACTGTTAGATTCAAAATTAAAGTGATGGTAAATAGAAATTGAGAGATCTGCCATATCCTACAAGTGAAAAACTCATACACTGTTGCAGTTCAATTCCTGGTGCCTCACTTCTTGCTCTCTTTGTGTGGAAAAACAAACATATCTCTGAATGCTTTGCCACTTGAGAAATGTCAGTTTTATCAGCATAGATAAAAACTCCAGATACTTAAGAGACCAGTAATGTCCTTCTCCTCCAGCCAAATCAGAACTTAATTCATAACATTTTTAAATTTTTGTTCAAAGCCAAGCTGGATTCTCCTCTACGGGAATATTCTTGAAGAAAAACATTGTAAGTTGACCATCTGTTGGGTTAGGCAACTGCTTTACTCCCAAACCCCAGCCTCCCCCATTGCCTCCTTCTCACCCGCCTTCCTGCAGTTCCATGCAGCACATTTCAAAGCTAAAAAAGCAACACTGAAACTTCTTTACCCCAGAAACTCAACAGTGTGCCCTAAGGAGACAGCTTCTCCTTTGGGGGCAAGTCCCTTTAGTTTCAGTTCTCATGCACGCTTGTTTTCCTTCTCTCCTCCCATACTGGGATGAGATGCTGGTGTTCATAATTTCTCTCCATGGGTTATCCATGCTCCACTTTTAAAACCTCGAGTGCTCTTCAGCAGATGTGAGAGCCTCAGGCTCAGTTCCCTGTGAGCCACAGAGAAATCCTGATTATACAAACCCAGATATTATGTGTCAACAGCAGGCATTGTAGGATAGAGGTGTATTTTCAATGATGAGCTGCTAAACCTGTAAAATGTCCAATTGATTGCTAAAATCCTGCAAGAGAGGGCTGGTCAATGCAACGTAGTTCCCACCAAAGCTTTTTTTCCACTCCTACTGTTTCTTTTTTCAAAACCTGCTTTAATTTTCATGGCAGCAACTCTGTTCTATAAATCTATTCCTGCAGTTTATGCATACATATATATGCATCTATACACGTATATAGTGTGATGTTTCTGTATTGGACTCAGCACATAAATATTTGTATGCCTCTCTAGTTTGAACACTTTATCAGGAAAAAATATACTGAAGTTAAAGTTAGGACAGTCTCATTACAAAATACAAATAGTTGTGATTCTTCTGTGTGTTCATTTGTTTGAGTTGGGCTCATAAACCTTTCCCCCTCTTTTCCTCTGTCTTAGGATGAAAGACATTTTGTTCATATACGACAGTTTCAAGGAACTCTTAAAACAAGAACTTAGTAGGAGCAGTAGAGGCTTCCAGTTGTAATAAAATTCATATACACAAACTCCAGAAAATATTTAACAGCACAATTCAGGTAGGTGTCACCTAAACTATCTTACAGAAGTCACCATTTCTCTGCAAGTGCATTACAATGGTGGGTTCTTGTGCACTTGCTGCTAATGTTTTGATTGCTGAAATCTTTCTGCTTGTTAGTCTTTGTTTCAGTTAGTCAATGTCAACAGTGCTTTAAGAGTGGAAAGGTCCACAGTTGCAACTGATAATATCATACAAGGGAATTCGGATACTTTTACTCCGAGGCTGCTCTACAGTCCTGCTGCTCTGCAACCTCAACACTGAGTAGGTACCTTGACACCTCATAAGTGTTTTGACAATGAAAATTTGAGAGTTTGCACACAAAATTAGAAGCACATAAATGTACATACCTGCTTAACCTTCAAAATCATGAGACACATTAATGTATCACCCGTGAAAATGTTAGATAGCTAGATTACAGTTTCTTTAATTTTCAGTGCTGATATTTGAATATGGAGAGAAAGTACTGTATTTTTTTAAAGACTAGAGTGAGCTTTGGATACTAGCATTAAATAAATAACCATAGAATCACAATAAGATGAAGGTTGGAAGGGACCTCTAGAGGTCATCTTGTCTACTCTCTCCATCAAATAAGTTTATGTAGAGCAGGTGACCTGTTTAAACATTTAATTGGTTTTTGGGTTTTTTAGGGTTTTGGGTTGAATTTGCAGTAGATGACCCTCTGAGTGCTTAACTGGATTTACATAAGCATCCAAGAGTTCAGAATTCTGCCTGAAGAAAAATTGACTTTCTCTGAACCTTGATAAACAAATCCTACTGTACATCTCAATAAAATTATTTTGTCACAATGAACCAAAATGCAATAGGAATTAATTTACTGAATACCTTTCCATTTTGTTTACCAGAATTTGAAATATTACTGGCCTCATTCCATGAAAGTTTGGTCACTTCTTTCCTTGATATTTTTGAGAGTTCCTATTTCCTCTGCTCTTTGAACTACACTGATGAGAACAGTCTTTGTTTTGCTCTGTTGGTATTTTCATGTATGGTTAAATAACAAAAGGACAAATGCATACATGAAACAAATCTTTTCATAATTGAAAATTGATTCAGTTTCAGCTTTAGCTTAATATTAAGGTCATTGCTCATTTTAGATAAACCATTTATTTCCACTAATCAAACACCAATCTTAGCTTTAGCCAAAACCTAATCTGAACGTGAGCTTTTTCATCAACAAGAATAACTTTTCTGGGAGCTTATGGATTGAGAAGGAGCTGCAGTTCATTAGCATTCTCCTGCATTCACAACCACAACTTTCTCCCAGTTTCAATTACTTTCAGGTAACACAGTTCATGGCCAAACAATGATTCTAATAGAGAGTTTAATCTAAGTCTCCAATGTATATAGACAGTACACTTGCTCCAAAAGTGAAACAGGGTAGGGGAAGGGCATAGGAACTGACACTGTCTAGTAACTGCATGATTGTCTTGACAGTGTTATTAACTTTTCAGAATCTAATGGAAAGCAACAAGGTGAGGAGGTGCAGGGTGACTGGAGAAGATTATATTAAACACATCAAAGGCCTGGAGAGTGTAGAGTTTTCAACTTGCTGCCTGTCTGAATTGATGGCAGTACTTCTTAAATTTGTTTCAGAGCAGAACAGATTTCTTCCTCACTTTGAGTGTTCCTTTAAAAATTTTCAAGGCAAAAACACAACCTCAGATAAATCAGCATAACTCTATTGTGGCTTTAATTCAACTACACCAGTGCCCGAGCATCTGCCCTTGAATCTTTGAAGAAGGAGACTCTTCTCTCCCAATGAGCTGATTGACGAGATAGATAAGGATGGAAGAAAGGAAATATTACTACCTGTAATAAAACTTGTTACAGGCAAATAATTAAAGTATAAATTGATAGGTGGAATTTCTTCTTCACCAAGAAAACTCTACAGCAGAGTTAAGAAAAACATCAGAGACATGGTTACAGCACACTAATTTACATGGTCAGTCACAGACAATGAATAGCTCTTATGCTTGGTGTCCCCTAAAAGAACATGGCTGGAGGGCTGGTATAAAAGAGATGTGTTGTCTGTGCTTCCTCCTTGAAGTTGAGAAGGAAGGTGACAGATGCAAACTCCCGTTGCAGTTAATTTGCACTGAGGAATTCCCTTTGGGTATGAGGAGCAAGGACACCAATCTTTTTCACAGATGAAGTAAAATAAAAATAAGAAAACTTTGCTTTGAACTTTTTTCGAAGGAAGGCCTAGGAAGTCAGTGACAAAATATGGTTTGGAGCCCAGTTTTGAGGATAATTCTAACCATCCTGTTCATGAAATTGCCCTCCCTCTTTATTTTATTTCTTGTATCTTTGTTCTGGGTCATGGAAGTACCTTGTTGTTCTCCAAAACATTTTTAGGGAAAATAAAAACATGCATGGCAGCAATTTGTCAATCAAATACAAAGGAACTAGGTAGTATGAGAATAATTCTGTGAGAGATTTAGAGATTTCTTAGCCACTACTCTATTTATGTCCTGATAGTCTTCAATGTAATTTCCCTTCAGTTTAGATCACAGAAATATGGATTTTAATCTCCACTACATATTCTTCCTATTAATTTTTCATAGCTTTAAAATATCTGCTTATATTTAAGAAACTTTGTTTCTTCTCTATGTAAATTCTTTTAAATTTCCTCTTCTTCTTTTTTTGCTCTACTTCCAGTTGTTGACCCTTTTATCAGTCACTTTCTGCACTGATAAATGCATTCTTTATAGATATCTGAAATACCTCACTAAAACCAGGTTATATTTTGACTATTCCACTTCCATATGTGCTTGATCCTGCAATAGTATCATGTGCTTAAACATATGAAAACCCACCATAAATGGGATGATACTTTCTGAATTTCAGTTCACTTACATACATCCATTTATTGTGCACAGATTTTGTGTCTGGAATGTTATTTCCCACTTGTTAGAAGGAAGCTATTCTGTTTGACAGCAGATTTGATGGTCTTAATACTGGTTTTTTTTCTTCACTGAAACAGAACTAGGACTCTTCAAATGTTCATACAAAAGCAAAACTGCCAAAATAGCTATCATCAGACCAGGAAGCCTTTGATTCAGGAAGCCTGCTAAGTATATTAACTATTTTCCCTTTATAATCCTAGTTGCTGACATTATGGGGCTATTATGTGACTCTGTGGAGTCACAGATAAAACACATAGTGAACCACAAGGTAATACTCCTTTCCAAACATACACCTAGGTGTGAGAACTCTAATGATATTTCACCATCTTACCAGAAATCCTCGCTGCAGTTTGCATAGGAAACGATAATAACAACACCCTTGACAGCACTCCTTGTCCAAGAAGATAGCTTCTCTTCTTGCAGGAAGGTAGTCTTTGCCTATCAGTAGACTTCAAAAATTTTGGGTCAGCTTATTGCAAAAATAAGACTGCAATTAAGGGGTAACCTAGAGTCAGGTGGCAGTGGTTTGCAAGTGTCACAGCTGCACGAATACCCACGCTGTATAAGAAACCCACTTTTTAAATGACCACACTATTTAAAAGATCAAAGGAGAGGGGGATAGCCATGGATGACTGATGGCCTGCATAAACCAGAGGATCCCTCTGGTACCTTCTGTCAACTGTTGATCAGCTCTGCTGCTGGGTTCTCTGGAGGCTGTATGGGTACGCCAGAGGAACTACAGAATGGGAAACAAACCATGGACTTCTCTGTCCAAACTTTTACTTCATATTTGCAGGGATGGGACCAGCTCTACCATCAAGAATTCATCTTGACACGTGGTCTAAGCTGGAAGATGAATTCTTCCTGAGAAGAACATGACACCAGACTGCAGTGGTTGTCATGAGAGAAAAACCCTGTGATCAGTGAGATAACTCACAGCCTTATTTAACTATCTACATGACCGGAAACGTCTGTTAAACTGCCATTCCTTTGGGAGAAATTAATAACGAAGAAGGAAAATGGCCAAGCTTAGCAGCACAAATGATATAATTGCAGGCCATATTAAAGAGGCATTATTAAGTGGAGTGGGCTGGATGATTTACCTGAAATCTGCTCAGTGAATATTTTACTCTGACATGGGACAATGCCAAGGTTAATCACCTACACAGCTTGTCCACAGCAAACAATTCCTGCATAGACATCTATCTGCTCTTTAAAAACAGAGAAACTATAGAGTGTAATTAGGGAGAATGAATGAAAGATCAGGGTTTCTGCATCATATGTTCAGTACAAAAAGTAGTATTTAAAATTTCAACATGGTACTAATAAAACTATGAAGCTAAGAGGAGAACAGCACACCATCTCCCACATGAAGTCTGCATTTTAAAGCATCCTAGGACTCATCTTTACATGTAAGAGACTTTGCAGAAACTAAAAGGTGTTTTATAAGGAAAAAGTGTTTCTGTATTATTACAGTGATCATTAAAGACGCAAAAGACTGAGCTTCTTTTTCCAGACTATTTGATTTCTTGAAGCCAATTTGATGTCACTATTAATGGCTGGTTTCATATTTGTCAGGGAAAATACAATCAATATTGGCAAAATTTCCATGAATTATAAAATTCGGTACAATGCCAGACACTGCATCTGATCAAAAAGAACAAATATATTTTTTGAATTCTTGACAATGTTAGAGAAACAGAAGTTTCACACAGCCCATTTCACAGAGGCATTCATGTTATTTCCACTGTTTACATCAACTGTGAAATTCAGTTCTGGTTTACAAAGGTTTAAGCATTTGGAATTAATTATCTGTAACCAGTTAAGATGTATTTTGCAGGTTATCTTGTCTTCGGGAAAAATAATTTTATTATTCACATTTCTGCATAATTGATATTCATATTAGAAGAACTGTTATCTTGCAATAAATGTCTGCCTTCAAAATATTCACTGGACATGAGGAACCAAGGAACACAGAAATGTAAGAAGGGACAAAAACCTTGGAAATTGCTATAACAGAATTATCTTAAACATTCAGAATATATTTTAAAGTCTTTTTCAGTTAGGAGTTACTGAAACATTCTTTTTAATGGTTTAGGTGTATATAAGAACTTGCGGGATTATAGTGTAAATTTCTAGTTTAAAAGGGAAAAACCTATAGTTTTGTTTAAAAAGATATTTGAAAAAAAATTTTGATCATACAGAGCAAACTTTGGAGGAAAATCCCCCACTGAATTTGTCATAAATTGAAAACCCCTCTGTTTATGTTACTTTAAAATTCTTCACTAGGATGCAGACTTTAGGTTTTTGATAATGTAAATGATGGTGTTTTTCCATCATGTTAGGCTTGACTATTTGAAGTCCCTTTCCAGACAATCTATGGATAACAGAGAACTGTGATAAAACATTGTTCCCTGTGAAAAACAAACTTCCCTGTGGAGGCTGTTTTTCCAATAGAAATACTTCTCAACTGTCATGTCTTAAATACACATGTGGTGATCAACCAGGCAGACACTATACACTAAAAGCAAGGAAGCACTTGAGAATGATATGTTCTTTCAGCCTTTTTGCTACAGAGTGTGATAAAGGATGGATGAATCTGGGGACATTTGACAGTCAAGGATCCTTGACTGTATAATATACAGTTTAGCCACATCTGAACCCTATCTATTGAGCTCTGTAATGTAGTTCTGGTCAGGAGGGCTGGTCCCACACACTGTACTCTTGTACAATCCTCTCAGTTACGAGTTTGTCCCCGAAATCATGATGGGTGACAGGGCTGGCATATTTCAAAGCAGGTTTCTTCGTGCAATTTCTAATATATTTTTTACTTTTTCATTCCAGCTGAATTATGCAGAAGGGCTTCATCCAGAGTGTGAAACCTTCCCCTCATACGTGTGAGGCTGAAGGTCACCTCTGTGCAAAGCCTTGCAATCTACACCTCGGATGAGACAACAGTATTTGTACAACAGGGGTCATACTTTATAAACAGCTAAGGAAATGGCCTTATAAAGATAAGGCTTCATTATAAGCAGTTGATTCCTTTCTCCCTTTATGTGTTCTCAGAAGTCGTAAAAGAAAACGTTGCTGCCACCAACATCAGCTGTAAGGAGGGCAAAAAATTTTCTTTTCAGTGAGCAGCGATGCCTGGAAAAGGCAACTTTGAGCCATGCCCTAAGAACGTGTGTAGTACTGAATCATTTCTGAGCTTAGTGTTTTTGGTCACAGATCCCTTTCTCAGAAAAGCTGTATGATTAAAGATCTAATTACATTGTTTTCCCTATACTTAGTCTATATGACCTAACTTGATGTTAGAAGTCTAATTTGTTTAAGCAAATGGAAGATATCTGTCCTGGTTAATTTATATTTGCAACACTGCTGTAGAAATGTTTCAAAGAAAGCATTGCTTCTCTCTTCTTGCCAGAGGCAGGTAGATGTGATGTGAGTGACAACCTGATTGCTGGTTCTGGGTTAAGAATGAGGTGGGTGAGGCTGAGATCCTACTATGGAAGGACAGGGTACAAAATGTCTTAGCAGTAAAAAGTGAGTTGCAAACTTTCTGCACTGCCAATGTTAATGTTTCAAGGTTCCAGAAAATTCAAGGGAAAAGGTCCTTAGGAAGAATCAATTATGGAATTTGAATGGCCTCGTTCTGAGAAACTGACTCTCATAAAAAAAGAAGTTCAGATTTCTACCTGAAACTGCAAGTAAAATGAAATCAGATCTTATGGATTGCCATTTTTCTCCTCCCCTCTTCTAACAATAAGTACAAGGAAATTCTGTTAAATTTCATTATGATTTCTCTCTAGTCGTGGCAGCCTTTCTGCCAAATCTCCAGCTGGCAAAATTCCACTACACAACTGGAGAAATCCATTGGTTATACAAGCAGAAAGCTTGGCTCATAATCCCCAGTCATAAAAAGATGTAATTGCAATTTCTGAGGTGTGCCCAAGATGAGGGGGGTTATCAAAGTGCAGCACTAGAAGTAATGTTGCTATTTTAGATACGAGTTTTGGTATTTTTTGTCTGCTCAAACCTAGTAGGAGTGGATAAATAAGTAAATATTTGGAAGTCAGAAGCAAAACTGGGGCAATCCTTTTAGTTTCATGAAATTGCACAGGATAAGGAGACTTTTCTGGAGGGAAGGGAAGGAAAGGAGGGAAATATTAACTATTGTTCATAGAAGTGGATATTACTCTTAAGAACAGAAAAGTGGCATATCTGAGAAAGAAGTCCTTCCAGAAGGCCCACACATTTTCAAGTAAGGAATTCAGTGTTAATTTAAGATGAAATGCCAGCAATTATTTCAGCTGCATGACCAGGTAAATGTTTCATTTAGCTGTATAACTTTTGTTTTTTTAATATTGAAGTTCAATAAAGAATTTGTTGGGAATCTGTAACTCTGAGGAGACAACTGAAAGCAAAATATGTTCCAAGTTCTTCTTCTCCTATCCTTTTATTTTCTAATGTTGTCTGAAAAGAGAGAATAAGCATTGTATTTTAGCTATGTTTGCAAATGTGGAACAA
>NW_010176973.1:37939-41068 GCF_000695765.1 Mesitornis unicolor | reverse complement strand
TAGGGAAATTTGGACTCATTCTATGCAAAGGTACTTTGAAACCTCTGGCAGCAGGACCACGATGAGCCCCTCATAGTGTCACTAAATAGCATGGCCTTTTGCACCAGCCATTAAGAGAGATACCTGGAGTGACCCTAATCTTTTCACCTCCAGTTGAAGATTAGGTGAATCATACCAGCAGCAGGAAAAGATTAAAAAAAAATTGAAGCAAGTCTACCTGTTTCAGGAGACTGCAAGTTTAAAAGAGCAGCAGGGCATCTACAATTCTCATTGAGGTCCAAAAAACATGTGGGTTCCTACATTTCTCCATCACATACAAAATAAGGCTCATTTGGAAATGTTACACATGCTACTGCATAGTTATTTTCCTGCAGTTATTTTATTGAAACAGTTGTGTTAGTCTAGAAAGGTGTATTTTCTCCTTTTATTTTTCCTTCTAAAGTTTTAATTGGTGTAAACAGCTTTATTACCATTCAGCTAAGTGTTCAGATATAAGGTTCAAAATGATACAGTATTAGGAAAGAAATAAAAACAGCACATAAGCAGAATGAAATAAAAATGATTCTATAAGCCATCAGACTCTGATTTGTCCCTTTTATTTGTACTAGTAGTATGATGTAGTAAAAAACATGTAGATTTGGAAAGGAGCACTGAGATACTAAAATGTAGAGTTTGATCAGTGAGGGTAAATGAGAATTAGGATTCCGGTATTGAAAATGTCACTCACTCAGAAAGTGAAGAAGTTCCAAATGAGAAGGAAGGAGCAGAATAAAGATGGGTGTCTATGTGTAGTCTCTGTGTCACTGTTATGTGAACACTTCACAAGCTGACCGTAAGATGAATTACTGCATGCTACTATGCTTCTGAATATTGAGTGGTGAAAACTTAACAGGACAGTGGAAGTAAAAAAGATAGAAAAGAGATAGTGAACTATTCACTGTCTTTTTTTATTTGGCTTTATGTAGTTAAATACTGAATTACAGTGTATGCCCTGATTAAGCAGTTGGATGCGGATAAACTATCTGGAACAAGTTTTGGTTTCTTTAGACTTGATATTTCATATGGGGCTGTGTTCTACTGAATTCAGTCTTCTGTGGAACAACCAGTAAACAATTTGTCTCCTCTGTTTTCTTTGTTTTTTTCCCAACTCTCTGCCACTTAATAAGTCTCAGATGCCACATCTTGTCTCATCATTTCTGAGGACATGGCTGAAGAATATTTCATCCTGTGAAGGTAATGTGAAGGTGCCACTGCCTCTAACAAAAGCATGTGGGGACTGGATGGCCTGGCCTTTCCTCCTCAGACCCACAGTGCTGGGACCCTCCCCTTGTGTCAGGTTCATGCCCGATCCTATGATATTTTGGTTTCATGACATGAAAACATTCCTGTTGAAAGCCTTCTGCGGCCCTTGGAGGGTTTGAACACAGGCTCTCCTGCAAAAAGTGGACCTTAGTTCTGCAATTACTTCTCTAGAAGTTTCTGTGTATGTTGATTGACAAAACCTCCCAGAAATTCCTGAGGTCACTGGCTGTACCTCACCTGCTCCCCACCAGGCATACAGACACTGAAGTCACTTGGGGTCTCTGGGGTCTCAGGAACTGAATTGAAATGAGTAGCTCCCCAGCCATGGCTGAACACTGGCATCTGAGACATTTTCCCTTGTAGCATGCTAGATGTCTCTAAGCTGTTTGGAGTACCATCTGTGAGAGCATTTGCTTCATCCCTATCACAGGACTGAAACCTTCACATGAAAGGGTGTAGGCAATGGGAAATGTATTATGATAGAGAACTGAGAAGAGGGAGTGAGGAAGGAAGACCAGGGAAAAAGGGAGAAAAAGAGGAGGACAAAAGGCATGAAAATGGGGAGAGAAAAAATTAAAACTAGGAAGAAGGGAAAATGAGATGTTCTGAAGTTTTACAGACACAGCACAGGTTTTCCTTGGAGGATTTGTCCAGTGGTTGCAGTTGGTGAATTACCCTGTATTTAAAGCTTCAGAAGTTTCAGTTGGTTTCTAGCCACACAATAGCTAGAGCAGCCTAAGATTAGTGAAGATCCTTGTTTTTGAATGTAGAAAGAAAGGCTTGAGACTGTTGATAGAGGTAGACTGATAATTTATTTCCTTTGCTTTTTTTTCAAGCTAACAAAAATTAAAGACAAAAATTGCTGTTTCAGGCACATCATTAAATAACAGAGCTCTATCAGCTATCTCTACTTTAATCAGATCACTGTAAATTTTACCTTAGAAAAGCTATATGGTAGATCTTGATAGAGGATATTGAGGGAAGAATGAAATACCATTAAAAATTTTCTTTCTCACTGCACTTCAGGATGCTCCTGCTCATCCTCATGCTTTTAAGTGCAATTGAGTGTAGTATCATTCTAACATCAGATAGTAAATTAAAGAGGAGACTGCATCCTGCCCTCAGAGCACTTAGCAGTATTGTGCTTTCTATCTGTAAGTATATGTAAGCAGTATATGACATGAGAACACTGTATTATACCATGCCACTGTGACATTGTGTTATACCACCACTACACTGAGATGCAGCCCCATGATATTATCATGTTGTTGAGCTTAGTCCTGAAAATAAACTCTCTAAAGGTCACAATTATAAATAGACCTGGTACACTGCCTTATCACCTCCATAGCCTGAGCTGAGGGGTATCATCTGGTGCTCACAAAGAAATGAGATTGACTGCATATTCCCAGCCTGCTAGAGCATATCACAGCAGTGCCACCAGGGCCCTGTGTTTTGCTGGCTGTATGAGAAGTTGGATGTTGGATGGGATGTGGGCTGGATCCTGTCTATGCTAAAGAGTCATATTGTTTTAATCAGCTCAGTAAAGATTTAACAAGTGTTTGATCTCAGTACTCTTAGGGACAGGTCTTGTGATGGGCAGAATCACCCACTGTGTGCAGTGTCGGGTAGCCAGAGCAGTAACACAGCTCAAGGTGATGCTGCTTGCGCTGCCAATGTCACAGCTCTGGAGATCACAGTCTGCTGCTGCTGTGGGAAAGAATAGAAGGCACCTAAAAGCAGATACTGCTGCAGTGATGGCTCCTGGCAGAAGCAGTGGCTGCTGCCCAATTCCCCAAGGTTCTCACCCTCTGGCTCCCTCTCCTAGTC
>NW_010176973.1:33528-37908 GCF_000695765.1 Mesitornis unicolor | reverse complement strand
TGGTCCTGACATCTATTCTAGAAGTAGCAAGTTTTAGTCTTAATTGAGAAGCTATAACCAAGCTCTGAATTATGTGTGTCAACAACATGTAGTTACACTGAAAGATCATGGGGTGTTTAATGAGTACCAGAACCCCTAGTTCAATATCTATAGGTACTAAAAGATAAATGAGTAATAGATTTTAAAATTTGCATTTATATCCTATGCCTTATCTGCATATTAATTTTGCACATAATGCTCTGGGAGGCAGAATATGAAATAGTTTCCCAAAATGAAGGCATATTATATTAAAGTGTCTAATGTAGATTTCCATGAAATGTTGTTCTCCCCAGAAACCTCATCTGACTTCAATAGGAACACTACTGTCCATGAACTAAGGAAAAACAAAAGACTGTAAAAAAAGATAACAGTTCTGTGATATGTCTGATCTAGGGAGAGATATCCTCTAATGTGGCTTCTGGGAGAGCTGTTTGATTTAATTTTATTTAACATATGCATTAATACAAGAGCATAAACAGCTTAGAAATGAAACTGTGAATATATTGTAGGAAATAATAGAGCAGATGGGAAAATAATACAAATTGGCTTGAGCTCTGATTTGGGAAAACACTTAAGCAGTCACTTATTCAGGAAAATGCTCAGAATTACATATCAAATTTTTGGAATTTATCTCTAGAGCTGGTGATGGCCAGGATATTGATGGAAGATATTGCACAATTACACCTCGTTTTGTCACATGTCCTCATCTGTACATTTTAACACAGGAATGAGGGGAGAGGAGGAGCTATTATGCCCTTAACTGTGAAATCTGATGTTACATTTTGACTTCAAAATCAGGATTAGTATTAAATATATTTTCAAACATTTTCTTCAAGGGGATATTTTAATGAGTTGGGTTCTCAGGAGATTTGGAACCAGAGCAGCAGAGAAGCTATATCAATTGTCAAGTGTGAAGAAAAATAGTCAGAATAGAAATATGCAATAAAAATGAGGAAAATAATATATTGAGAGGCCTGAGCAATAGGGTATATTAATGAGATAGTATATTGTGCCGCAATATAGATACGAAGGAATGGTGTGATATGACAGTTCCCTTAGAAAGGTCATTCACCAAGCAAAAACAACAGTAGCCTTCCCACACCACTGTGAGAAAAGCACAACATTGACTAGCATATTTCTTTCAGTAGGCCAGGTGGAGAAATATTACAGAGGGCTCCACAAAGATTGCAGTCTCTCCCCCATTACCCTGGGTATGTTAATGAGAACAGATCACTCATGGGTAATCACTCATGGGTAAGAATGATAAGTACCTTGCATAAGGATCAGAATTTAAAACGTTCTAATAGATTGGAAAGACCCCATGAAATCAATAAAAAATAATAAACAAAAACAGCAACAAAGTGATACATAAAGGAAGTGAAAATGAGATGGACAGACACAAAATGGAGAATAAAGTGTTTGTGGAGGAGTAGGATTTCTAGATATTAGTAAGAGCCAATATGCATTGTTGCTGTGAAAAGATAAATTTAATTCTGGCATGTGTAAATCTGCAAGTTGAGGAAAATTATTATTCCGATACCTTACAGTAATGAGTACTCATCTGGAATATTACATCTCATTTAGCACATCACTTTCAGAAATGCACAGACCTATTATCAGTGGTCCAGAACAGTAGAATTAAACTGATCGGGGTTGAGAAATCATGCCATAAAGGGAAAGTTGGGATAACTGGATTTTAATTTTCTAGAGAAGCTTGAACTTTAAAAGGCTGTTTTAAAGGGTGAAAAACTGTTCTCTACACTCATAAGCAATAGCACAAGGAATAATTACTTTGACCTGCAGCAAAAGAGATTTTGGTTACTAATTAGGAAGATGTTCTAACTAAGAGGAGAGTTAAACACTGGATCAGTGTACCAAAGGACTTTTATAGCATTTTCATCCATGGAGGTCTTTAAAATCATGTTACACAAACATCTATTAAGGATAATCAAGGTATCATGATTACTACTTTCAGAGAGGAAGAATAAAAGCATCATGAGTTCCCTTCTACTAATTGTATCTACTGATACAATTTCTAAAAGATCTAATCATGACACCATTAAAATGCTTGCAAGAAATCCCTGAGCAAGAAGAGACACACACCAGTGGGTGGTTTAACAGTTCTTTTACTTTTTTTTTTCGCTGTGATTTTCAACTTTACCTTATTGAGCTTGTTTGGCATTCTTAAGGATGACTATCAAACTGACATACTGTTGTAGTACATTGAACGTCTATGAGTGCACAGAACAACAATACTATTCTATATCAGAATGGACTAAATTATACATAAAAGAGTAATTCTGTCATAAGAGGAAGAGGTTTCTCTCATATACCAGGTGAATATATGGGGAAAAAAGCAAAGAGTTGATAATTTCAGTATAACTACGTAATGCTGTCTGCATGCACCTCTCTTCCTAGAAAATCCTGGAATGAGCTCAGGAAGGATAAATTGGAGCAACCAAGACCTACAGATGGTGGTGCTGGTGGTGGTGGCTGTAAAAGTAAGGAGAATAAAATAAAAAATATTTCTGTTGTGAGTATGGCCAAGCTTGTTATCCATACTGACAGAATTTGAGGAAGTTACTTGTTGCATTAATTTGAGCCTCTAAAAGATAACTTAAATGACTTGCAGTCATTGCAAGAAGAATTCTCTGCAAAGGGCTCCCTGTAGTTTCTGAGCTGCTGGAAATATTATGGGATAGTTTCTTGGCTACAGCAAATTCTCTTTCTATTGACTGTAATGGAGCTGTGTCACATAACAGTTTCTGAGACTCTGGCAATAGGACTTGCTAAAGATATAGTGCCTTTTGACTTAATGTGATTTCTACTTACAGTCATTTATCTTTACATACAATCTAAAAATATAAGCATTTATCTATTTATGTTTCCTAAATCAAGTCACTTTGTACTTTTGCCAAGATAAAATAAAGTATTTAAAGAGGCAAAGAGTAAAAGGAAATAACAGAAATCTTCCTGAATAGATCTTTGGAATCTAAAACCAAATGCCAGATCCAATACTTGTAAAATGCCACAGGGCATGACAACAAAAGTGAGTGACCTCAGAGTAAAACAACCCCGCCAGTACATTTATTTTTTAAGATTCAATTCTTTGCTGACAGAACATCTGAAAATTCATTCAGCTGAGCATTACATTCAAATATATGTCCATTTTGCAAAGGCTAACAGCAGAATTAGGAATTTAAAGCAATCCTTCACAGCAGGAGAAAAACTGTAAACTCCAGACATTATCAGTATACATACAGCAAGATAGTACATGGAATGTAACTACACTATAAATTTAAATCTGGCTTTGTAACCTGGAACTCATCTATTGTAGGGTATGCAGAAGGCGGTATTTTATATGCTTTAGTAATTCTTCAGCATTTTATATTACAGCAGTTTCATTTTGGGATAGCCTAAAACCACATGGAGAAAAGGCAGTCTGAAATATTAACACTAAGACAAGCTTTAGCTGATTCAAGAGAAAGGATAGATAAAAATGGAACTATACAAACTGCTGGCCCAATTCAATGGCATGTTTTGAGATATGTACATTTCAAAAGGGAGAAAATTACTCACTCACTGTTTTATTTGCCTACCATCAGAAAAAAAGAAATAGTTAAAAATCCAAAATTTATTGTTGGATATCTCATTTGGATGGATTTATGTTAAAATTAGTATATGATAAACAGTGTAAATTAGTATTTGATAAACTAATTATCAAATTAGTTGAGAAACAGTGCAAATGCAACTGCAGCATGTCTTAATTTTATAAAGTAACATGAGTTGAAAAAAGAAATTTAACAAAACCCATAACACTTCTTTCCTCTCCAGATCGGTTTTCAGATTAAACATCTCAGAGGCACAGAGAACATCAAGTTAGAAAAGGGAACTAAGATCATGGGCAGCAGTATCTCAGTGGGACATTTGTTATCTCCTTATTTCTGAAAATAATTTATTTGTGAAGTCTTATTGTCCAGGGTATTAAGCTGTCTGGAGTTGAGCTGGAAGTGACTGTTGGTTCAGCCTCTAGAACAAGGCCAATTTTCTTGGGAAATATGAATCTTCCTCTAGTGGCACCATTAATTAAACAGGAATTAGGTATGGTAATTTTGGACATACCTTCCTTTATTAGGAAAAAAACCTAATACACAGAAGTAGCTTGCTCTGTATCTTACAAATAAAAGAGTGCATTAGCAAATATTATGCTGAGGGTTAGGATATATTCCAGGCTCAGGGTCCCAGATCATGGACATTTTCTTTTTTCAAAAGCAAAGGCTACTAAAATGCTTGCCAAAGTAAAAATGCATAAGAAGTTCTTCACAGACACACCTTGCCCTG
>NW_010176973.1:0-33497 GCF_000695765.1 Mesitornis unicolor | reverse complement strand
CCTGCTGAAATCAATGAATCAGCTCCCAGTAACTTCCACAGAACAATCTAAAGTCTAAACAACCAAGGTGGCAAGGGAGAGGAACAAGCACAATCTTCTTCCCTTCATCAAGGGAAATATGCACATCCTGAACACCACTAGAACTCTCCTGTTTCCTTGACAGTATCCTATGGGAGCACTCAAACCTATATGAAGACAGAGTAACTTCAGGTAACCATCCTCATTTTCTGCCTAGAAGCCAGTTTCTGCTCAGCATCTAAATAGTCAGGCAAAATAAGCCTTCCTTAGGAACCATAATCGTCACCTAAAAGGGTAGCCCTTCATACTAATATCCAGAAAAAAGTAGCTCTTCACAGCTGCTTGGGAAGGACACCCTTGTAGTCCTGTTTCAGTCCTAACCAAACAGCTTGCATGTCCCTTGACCAGGCAAGCACAGAGATCTTTAAGGCAGTTTGTTGCAGGTAGACCAGTTATCTTCTCCACTATCAAAATCCATTGCCTTCTGGAGTAAGGCAACCTTCAGATGCCTGCAGGGACAGTCCACTAGAAACACCAGCATATCTGAGTTGAAGGGAAGCATGCCCTGTTATTTCCTCACTTTATGTAGTTCCAGGCAGTCATGCTATCATCTGCACCCTGACCCCATCCAAGGCCGTTTGAGGGTGTACAGGACAAATGAGAACATATGGATCACAGTCCAGAGCTCAAGTCTCACCTTATCCTCAAAATTACTGTGAAAAGTACCGTAATGGACATCCTGGTCTGTTGGCAGCTGAACTGCTATTATTATATTTCCAGTTGAAACAAATGTTTATTGAAGTTTGGGGCTGGAAAGAGAAGACATGAAAAACAGTCTTCAGAAGAGATTTTTCCTTCTCCTTTGGTGGGATTCTGTTTGCCTGCTTTCAGTGTTTGGAAAATTATATACCTTATCAAAGCTACTTATCTAGGGCCCCTCTACAGTAAAGGACAGCACAGAGATACCTCTAGATGGGAAATAATCACCTCTTCCTTAGTCCCACTGTAGGATGGAATTAATTGCCACAAGGGGATGTTTCCTTACCACAAAGTACTTTAGCCAGACCTTGTGTACTAGAAGTCCAACTTGTAAGTAGACTTTGAAACCTAACTGTGTGAAATCCTACTTCCAGTACCAAACTGGAGTACCTCCCTAGACTTGAGTAGATTTCACTTGTGGAGCTTCTCACTACAAGCAGGAGACACCATCTCAACCATGTTATAAAATCACAGAATCACAGAATCACAGAATCACAGAACGTTAGGGATTGGAAGGGACCTCAAAAGATCATCTAGTCCAATCCCCCTGCCGGAGCAGGAACACCTAGATGAGGTTGCACAGGAAGGCGTCCAGGCGGGTTTTGAATGTCTCCAGAGAAGGAGACTCCACAACCTCTCTGGGCAGCCTGTTCCAGTGCTCCGTCACCCTCACTGAGAAGAAGTTTCTTCTCAAATTTCAGTGGAACCTCCTGTGTTCCAGCTTGTGCCCATTACCTCTTGTCCTATCATTGTTTGTCACCGAGAAGAGCCTGACTCCATCCTCGTGACACTCACCCTTTAAATATTTCTAAACATGAATGAGGTCTCCCCTCAGTCTCCTCTTCTGCAAACTAAAGAGACCCAGCTCCCTCAGCCGCTCCTCATAAGGGAGATGCTCCACTCCCTTGATCATCTTTGTAGCCCTACGCTGGACTCTCTCCAGCAGTTCCCTGTCCTTCTTGAACTGAGGGGCCCAGAACTGGACACAATATTCCAGATGCGGTCTCACCAGGGCAGAGTAGAGGGGGAGGAGAACCTCTCTCGACCTACTCACCATCCCCCTCCTGATACACCCCAGGATGCCATTGGCCTTCTTGGCCACAAGGGCACAGTCTTGGTGCTTATGAAATAGTAAAGTTAATCATTTTCTTTGACATTAGCAAGTGCTCTTAAAGGACATAGATTTCTTTGGTTATTGTTAGGTAAAATGTCAATCTGCCAGCCTGCAATTAGAAAGCTTTCAAGCTAAAGGTATTATTTCCTTCTCTTCATTATATGTGTGAGACAGAACTCACAGCTGGTGGAAATGTGGTAGAAGGGAGTTCTGGAAACAAAACAGAGTAAAAATGGGATTTTTTTACCCTCACTCCAAAAATCAGTAGTAACCATAAAAGCCATAATGTGGAGGTATCAAGTCGGGTTCTAGTCTGTGTTTGATGGTGTATGTAGATTTCTATGCTATATTTGCTCAGTGCACAAGTAAAAAGACAATCTGAGTGTCTACATGTTCTGCAAATCCAGCCTCATGTATAAAACCTCCTATAATAAGAATGCAATGACTAAGACATAGCTGACAATTTTGCTGATGTTGCATAGACCAGAAAAGAACACAGCTCATTCTTCAGATTGCAATAGCTCTGCATTGCTAACAATAGAAAATCTTGGTTTGGTCAGTAAACAAAGCAGAAATCTTCAAAGACACATATATAATGTGGATCAAGAAGTGCCTTTTTCACACTTTAGACTGAGACTACATTATCTGTGGAGACCTGTGCTCTGCTGTTCTTTCATGGTGTTGGTAACGGCATTACTCCACCACAGCCCATCAAAAGCTCCTGCTGAGAAGTGCCTGTAGTGAAGATCTTTGACGCAGAGGAGCAAGAAAGATCCTCCTGTACACCTTCAAGAAGGCAGGAAGCAGTATAAGCATGAGTGACCTGATATTGTCTCAGGCTTGGAATTTATTACAGAATCTCTTCTGTCACCTAGTCCTCAAAGAAACAACCCACATCACAAATGCTGTAATAAGGAATAGGAAGGAAAATTCATGATGGTCACAGTTTTTACTCTCTGAGTATAAATCACAGCAATGAGATGGCTACATCCTTCATGCAGCTATAGAAAGAAAGGGAGAGCAATAATCCAACTTGTGAATAGGTTCTATTCCTATTTAAAGCTGGCTTTCATCTTACTGAAGTCCTTCAAAAGAGTGTTAATTTCCTTATCCAATAAAGTAATATTGAACAACAAACAGAATTTTAATCTTCTCAGCAGCTACAGCTGGGGGAAGAAACCATTACTGAGAACTCATCTTTATCTATGGTTTTGGTTGTTTGGTGGTGGTTTTTTTTTTGTTTTTTTTTTTTTTCCTGAAAATGAGAATAATAATCTAGTAGGGAAAAAAATCTCTATAAATCAGATGCAAAATCTAGTATTGCCAGATCCTGTAATTTTAACATGAGTCATATGTTTGTTCTTTTGGATTTTTTTGTGTGGATTTTTTTTTCCCTCCCTTAAGATCCCAGTTCTTTGAATCAGGTAATGATAGCATCTAATCATTTGAAAGAAAGTAAGTTTCTAGTCCTTTTTCTGCTCTACCAAAGCATTCCAGCATCTGGAAGAAATTGAGATAAACCAAAATGTTTTCTTTTAAAAGATGCTTAGTCAGGGACAGTCTTCAGCAAGATTGATCTGAGGAGATTCCCGAGGCTGAGGCAAGGTGGAGTCTATATCTGATGTTTGTATGAAGGAATTGAAAAGAAGCCATCTAATGCTAGATGAAACCTTAACACTGTGTAAAGGTTTCTGTGTTGCTGTATAGTGTCCTATAGATGCAGTGGCTTGTGCTTCTAGTGAGGAAAGACAGCAACCTTTACTGTGGTGATGGTGGTATAACCTAAAACCTATACTCTACTAGCTTACATGCTAGAAGATAAGATTTCCTTCACTTGTCTCTAGTTCTTTTTCTTTCCACATGTGTATGATTAAAGGAGGAAAGGGAAAAGTTGAATTCCAACCTGTATTAAAGTGCATGATGCTGAATAGATATAGAAGCATCACTCTTACCATATTAAACTGGATTAGTCTGATGGATCAGTTTTGCAGTTTGTAGTACCCAGTTTTGTATGGACCAGTTTCAAACACTTGCTACGTTGATTATTCAGACATACTAGAATGGAAATAATAGGTTCATAACCTGTATAAAATCAGCAGGTTGAAAAAGATGACTTGATTAACCTGTTTGCTGTATGCCTTACACTCCGCAAACTAAACACACTGCTGGAACTGCTTAGGCTGCTAACAGATACACATATGCCATGAAATTTCATAAACAATGAAAATGGTTATTTTCCCTCCCCTTTGCTTCAAAATGTAATCTACTTTTTAAGTATGTTTGCGTTTCTAAGATACTTGCAATGATACAGAGAGCAACTGGATTTAAAGCTACAGCTATAACATGTGAATAAGCAGCTGTCAAGATGTATTGTAATTCAGCACCAATAACAGTCTAAAAATAAAAGCCATAAATACGGGGGGAAAAGCCCTGAACCCAATAAAAGTTAGTGTAGAGTTCCTTAAAAAAATCTGAGGGAGTAGGAATATATTTTCTTCCTCAGAAGGCAAGGGAAAAACAGGGACAATGATTGCACCCTCCTCTCTCTGGGCATGTCTAGACGGATGGGTACAAACAGATCTGAGCCTCTCTGCCTCAGCAAGGTCCCACTCTGCTCCAGGAGTTGTTTGAGGACAATGAAAGATACATTACTGGGTGAACATTATTTTCAAAACCATCAGGAATCTGCCTGAGTACAACCCACTCACACAGCCAGAATTTAGCACACTACACTACAAAGATCTTTTGCATAATGAGAAGCAGTAATATATTCCCAATTAAAAAGGTTTTGCTTATTAACAATGATCTGGTAACTCCTGGACACTTTGGAATCCAAACAGTTTCTTTTATGACATTAGGTCACCAGCAAAAGAAACCCAGAAAGTACACTTCGTGTGCTTTCTTGCTTTCTGTCTGCTGTTGGCAAGTGACACTACTGCAGATTGCTTTGGGGAGGACTGTTACCCCTGTGTCAGCTCAGCAGTATACTAATAGGGCACTTGAAAGTGTGTAATACACTGCCTCTACTCTCCCCGGTTACCAACTCCCCCCTCTTCCCAATCATTACCAACAGCTTTAAGGGCTTTGGTAAAAGAATAAAACAAATGGCCACTCAGCTGTGGGTCCTGTATCAATTCATAACACATGGAATGGCCCCAGCGAAACAGAGAGCAAGGGAGCTTGTAATTCCATGTAACTCACAGCCATGTCACAATCAATACAGTATAATACAGATGCATTGTTTGTCTCTGAAAGTAATTTTATCCCCCAAAGAATTCTTTATCTCTCTTTCTCTCTTTTCATTTTTTTCCCCTAAAGAAAAGAGAAAAGCATTATGGAAAGCAAAAGAGGTCTGTGAAAATTCTATCACTTTTAAATTGCTCATCAGTGGCAGCCCAGATGTATTTAAATTACAGTTCAGTGCAGCATGCATAAGGATACATCCTGCTTTATAGAATTCTTGCTCACATTTATTCTCTTCCAACCTCCTACTCAACCCTCAAATAGAAATCCTATGTAGTAAGTGTAAGTCCAGTAAGCAATGGCTAAAGCTTTACCACTAACAGTTTCTGAGAGCAATACTGATTTGCAGTGGTTCATTGCCAGTCTCTTTGAAGAGCCTTAGTGCTCTCAGGTGCAATGAGTGAGTGACCAACAGCATGAAAGTCTTTGACCTGAGCAGCTGTCTTTTGCTCCGAGGCAATTCCCTTCTTCCAGTATAACAAGACTTGCCTTTACCCAAGTGACCAACAGATAAGTAAAAATTGAATCATACCAATGCATATAAATACTTACTATCTGCATATAAATACTTACTATCATGCAGAAGGCATGATCCTCTATAGGTATGTCTACACTTCCAGACAAGGGGGCTCAAAAGTGAATGTAAGGATGCCATTCCCCATGACCTCACACCTTTCCATCCACACTGGTATTTACAGCTCAAATGTCCACACTATACATGGAAAAAGGTGTACTTTACATATCTGCTGATGCTATGGGAGTGTAACGTGCTCTGCCTCACCACAGCCTGATTTGTCTCTATCACTTAAACAAGAGTTTGGGTTCATGCGGAAGTTGGGAAGGGGCTTGCGCTCTCCTTTCTCAGAAAAAGAATAGATTAACAAAAATCTAAAGCTGCTAACACCCCTACAGGTAATCATTGTGGATGGAAGGCAGGTATGGGTTTGAGAATGGGCTCATACTTATACATTTTTTAAAGTGTAGGCATACCCTTTCAGAACATGCCTATTTTTTTTTATTTAGATAGCTATATGCTTAGTATTTTAACCACTTCACAGAAAATATCATTTGTCCATTCAGCCTCTCCCTTGGGCAATGAATGGAAGTTTACAGCATTCATAGAAAAGCATAAGAAATTCCACTGAAGAAGCAAATGCCCACGGGTGCATGTACATGCACACACTTGGTAACAATCTGGAACTCTCCTTAGCTGTGTATTGGCATTAGTTGTACTTTAATCCTTAGCAGAGGGATGGTTTGCTCCTTCTCCTCAGTTGTGGAAGGTTCTTGGTTTTCTCCATGGGTAAATTCCTCCAAAGTGAGCACAAACAATGCAATCAGAAGAGCTCCAGAGGCAGACAAGGAGAAAAACCTGATAGCTGAGAAGACGTTATTGGCTTCCGCTGCTTGTGAACAGCTCAACAGCATGGAGTCCTCCAGGTTGGTGTATCTCTATAATCTTGACCCACCTGGAGATCCATGGTGTCGAACTATGAACTTATGATGACAACATTGCCTCCAGTGGGTGGGGGAGTTCCTCTTCATCTTCAGTGCATCAAACAGTTCAGGAACTGGTGAATCTTTTACCATTTCTTCTATGACAGGCAAGTTCCTTTGTTCGTTTTACTACCCCTTTTCCACCATTGTACAGTTTAATACACATGGACAAGAGGTGACTCGCACGTTTCGTTTCAGTATTTGATAAGAGGCAGTCACTCTAAACCTTCCATACTTAGTAGTTTCTGTATCAATTAGTGTATCAAGGTGGAGACCACCAGCAGAAATTACAGAAACTCTGATTCCCTTCACATCTAATTATCTCTGAATAAGTCTGTTGGGTGACTACTCTGTTTTGGAGGAATAGTGAAGAGAGTGGGATGTTATTACTAAAAGCGTTCCTGGTTGGCCAAGAAAGTTTTATAAATAAAGGAGACTTTCACAGTATCTCTCAAAGTTTATTGGATTCTGGATTGCCTTTCTATGTGTTAAACAAGAATCTTTCCAAATCCAAATCATGTGCTTATGTCCAAGGAAGATTAGGTACTATGGCAGAGTGATGATGATCTAATATAATTTCCTGCCATTGCCAAATATGCAAGTACAATGTCATAAAATGTGCTTTGGTTCCACTGACTCCATACTTCACTTTTGTGTCCCTAATGATACCCCTCTCGCAACCTGTGGCATTATTTTCAAGATTTCTGACTTGACTATTTCTCTCCTATGGTTTGGTTTTGATGTATAAGTAATAAATGGCCAGCATGATGGCTATAGGAGCTTTACGAAAGGTACTAAAAAATCTTCCTGTGAAGATTCAGATAAATTAATTTCACTGAAAGAGCAAATTTCAGCTGACTGCTTGACATTAATTAGCTTAGCTTTACAAAACCCCTGCAAGCTATTATATGAATTTTAGAACATGCTATGCATTTTACAGATGCATATGCTGAGGTCCACAGAAAGACTAAATGCCACATTACTATTTTATGCAAACAGCTGACCACTGTGTTGATTAAATTTTGTACAGATACACTCTTGGCAAGTCTTTAGCTTACTTCACTGAGGAGTAATAGCAGGACATTTTGAACAAATTGGCATCTATTTTAGAACTCATCCCCTACTGATTAGTTTCTTAATTTTTCAGTGCCTGTGCAAAGGCAATCTGTTTAAGCTGTGATTGGGTGGGTTTTTTTGTGTGTGTATATGTGTGCTTTTTTGGTTTTGGTTTTGGTTTTTCTTTTGTTAATGAGTGAAAGATAATGCCAAAAAAAGGAAAACAATCACCCCAAGGGATAACTGCTGGACACTTCATACCTCACAGATACCTTCTGAGGTTATGGACACATGAGTGGAGGGGCAAACCTTGAGAGGTAGACTTAGGCTAAGTTGTGCAGCTGTACACAAACAAGCCAATCCCACATGGAAAAGCAGGCACTAGAAAGCCCTGATGCCTGTAAGTTGACAAGTAGGTTGGCTATTTATTTTTCTGAGACCTGAATAATTTTTTTTTCTTTTTGGGGGAAGAAGTCAATAATTATTCACTACTTCTATATAATGACAACATATGACAGCACTTTCTGGCAAGTAAAGAAGATGTAGAGACAAGACTCCTCATGCATGCCTCATCAACCTTTCACAGGGTAGAAGCACACACAGCCAGCTCACTCTGTAAAAGCTTGGATAACACAGGAAAAGCTTAAGAGGAAACCTTGCACATATTTAGGCTCCTGTTCAACAGCATAGCAAAAGTTACACTGTAATCCTGTCTTTTTCTAGAACTGTGGAAAATGATGTTATATTATCATTATGAAAAAGTAGAATCTAATATTTATTATTGATATATTTAATACCTACTTCTAAAAATATATAAAGAGATGCCAGTGACAATTCAGTTTTGAAAAACTACACTGTATCGAGAAAGTACTACTTAAGGAAAAGAAATTATTGCTGAATCTTGCAGTGCATCCCTATAAAGATGCCTGACATGAATGTCTTTAAAGATTTGAAGAAATTTCTGGTTTTTATAATGGATGTATTTGGTTTTTATTTTCTTCTGTGGTGTATTGCAATGAATATTTGCCCAGAGACAAAACACATGAGCTAAAGCTGAGGGTTTTAGAGATATCTATCTGTTCTTGCTGTTTATTCTTCATTTGAAATTACAAGGCTGTTTGTGCCCTTAACTGCAATTGCAGCAGAGATGTTTATGATGTTATGGCAGCAGCAAGTAATGAATATAAGCAGAAAGAACAAATGAACTTTTATTCCTTGCTTTCATGCACTTGCCAAGTCATTTCAAGCAAACATATGCACAGTGATTCAAGTTTTGTTGATGACAAATACTCAGTTTATATAGCGAATAGTACATTACTTCTTGAGTTGCTATACAGAAATGTATGAGATTCCTGCTTACTAAGACATTATTCTTCAAGTAGCCCAATTAGAATATATGGACTGCTATTCAGTAAACCCATGAATACATGTGAGTCTGACAGAAAAAACAACTTTAGTCAGAGTGAAAAGTTGTGGCAGAATCTTACTGCAAGGAAAAAAAAAATAAATAAAGATACAGTAACTGATAGATCAGCTATCTTCAACAAAGTACAAATGGTGTGTTTCTGAAAGTTTCCTACAAGGCATCAAGAGCCCTTTGATCACTTTGTGTAATGGAACTGTAAATTTATTGTTCTTTGTTTCATTTCCAACAAGCATGAATGTGAACAAAGTTTTACTAAAGAAATTGGCATGAGAAAACCTTTAAAGAGTGGGGATAGGGAACTGCCATAAAACTAGGGAAGATGGAAGACAAATTAAGATTAAATTTGTATTCTCACTTGCCAATGGTAATTTCATTTTTGCTTACCTCTCCTGCCTCCTTCACTGCTCTTGTAGGACTGTAAACCTATACTTCAAACATACTGCAGTGATGTACTGCAGCAAGATATCACAGTACTGTGGAAAGGTAATTGATGATGCATTCAGTTACTCTCCCTTATGATACTATCACTATAAACGTAAATTCCAGTGTGCCACCAGAGGAAGTTTCCTAAGAAATTCCTGACTGACAATTAGAGAGCACACTGATAAATGTGCCAATAAAAAGCTTGAAATGTTCTTTCTTGGGAACAAGATACAAAATATACTTAGATTTTGTTTCTGCTTTTGTCGAACAACTTGCCTGGGAATCTGCTCAAAGATTTCTTTAAAATACCTAATTTTACATAGCAACTGAACTGATCACTGTTCATCTCTGATATTAAGCAGAATTTGCTGGAATGGAGAAGGGGAGAAAGCTCTTTTGCAGATCTCAAAAGATAACCTAGTCTCTGTGATGTTCTCTCTCCTCAGAAGGCAAAGAGGTGTTTTAAGATAGTCTGTTCTTTCCAAAATGCATAAATTCTGTTAGTGTTTTTTGGTTTGGAGTAGAGAGTTTAGATTTACTGTTATAATGCTGCAAGATATTATTGTCTGCAAAATACTAGGCCTCAACTGTATGTTATTGCAAAGGTTTTCAGTGATTGATTTTAAGTAATATGAAAGACACCCCTCAAAGTAGATTTCTTTTTATTCCTCACATGTTGTTTTAAGCAGTTCTGGTTTGGGGTCTTTCTCTTTTAACATTACAAGGGCTGGATAAAGCTGCCTCCAGAGACCCCTGGTATCACCAGCTGTTAATTACCAGCAATTGTGCTTGACTTGGAAGTCTCTTCTGTCAAATGATAATGAGCGGGATTAAAGGAGATAGAGAACTGCTACCCTGCTACGACTTGGGTAATTAAATTCCAATATTTAAAATTCTACCTGGCATTGCAATGGGATACTATACTCTATTTCCTATCCTTTGATAACATGTAATTTTGCTAAGTACTCCGAACCAGCTGACATATTTCAGCCCAGTAGTGCACTGAATACAATGCAGTGGGGAGTTCTCAGTGTACTGAAGTCCAATCAATTGGTAATATATTTCATTATTCCCATAAGGTGATAGATAACATGAAAATGTAAACTCCTTCCAGTAACATCTAAGTAAACATAATGGAGAATCCAATGTTATTTTTGGAAATAGTGAGCTCTAACAGCTCCAATTGAAAGTCATGAGTGCAAGAGATTCCTAAAAGTCTCAAAAAATCAGCATCATAGGCTCCCCTAAAATGCTACTGAAGACTTTCCTGTAACTATTGCAAGTATCATGAGGGAACGCAGCACAGACAAGATGAAAGCTCTGGTTAGATAGTGATTTTTATAATCACTGCAGAACTGAAAGTTACTGGGTAGAAGTTATGCATGTAAGATAAAAGTCCTGCCAAGTCACGGCTTTTCCTGCCTGTGTAAAGTTACCAGTCAAAGGCACATGTCAGAGGAATTTTTAACAGGTTGGAGTCTTGGTGGAGTGAACTTGAGTAAAAAATTTCCACTAATTTCTGTGGAGAACATGATCAAGACAGATTCTTGTATTATAAAGATACAGCCTTCTAACAAGATTAAAAAATTCCGTTATCTCTTAGGAGCTCTGGGGGTGTGTCTTTGCTGGTTCATTTTAATTTGATTTTAATTTTAATTTTATTTTAATTTAAGATATTGTCTAATACTACCTGTCCACAAAGGAATAAGATGAAGTTTTGTGATGACCAGAAGCTGAAGGAGATCTACTTTGACCTCTGTGGAAACCAGATTTCACCTGTGACAGCAGCTTATGACCTGAGATTTTTACCTAATGGGCAAAGCCAGGCAGAATTTATTTGATGTGAACTAACTACTGTGTTCTATTGAACTAATGAATAGTTGCTGAAGGACATTGTATCTAGGGGGCATTTCACTCTGCTGAGTCATACAGTTTTTGCAGTATGTCGAAAATGAAATGATTCTTCTAAGGGCCAGCATTTTTCTGAACACAAATAAAGACCAACATGCAGCTAAAATATTTTTAAGGGATAGCACAATCCATCATTTCAGGCATGATTATGACATCATCCAGTATCGTAGCAACTGACCATGCAAACTGCCTGTCCCCAGATACTGCCCCATGCCCTCTTCCATCAAGATGTTATAACCAATACTGAAATGATGAATGGTTTACAAAAATTGATTTAATTGTCTTATTAAACCAAACAGTTATCTGGCAAAACTGTAGCAGAAACCAAGAGAAAAGACAGATGTATCCATAAAAGGAGAGAAGATAATTTAGATCTTGAAGAGTTTTACATACAGCAGTATTCTAAATATTACCAGCCCACAGGAAAACAAGAGGCTTCAGCCACTACAGGAATTTGTTTGCAAATAAGAGACTACTTGTTTGCACCTAGGAAACAATCCTACTGTAGCCTATGGGTGTTTATTTTCTTTAGGGACTTAAATCAGAAAGCTCTTTGAAAAAAATCCTACCAGCTGTATCATTATATTTTGAAAACAAACAGCCTGCTGGGGGTTGGCTACAAAAACATGCCTCTTTGATGAGTTTAGCTTCTGCTGTGAGAAACATGGGATGTTTAATTTTGATCAAGAGGAACAAGGAACACCCTGTTGCCCATGGCATTTTCAAGAGAGATAATCTTTCGCATTAAGATTTTTAACCAGCTCACGCCTCAATGTGCTGATCATTTGCTTAATGCCAGAGAATAAGCCATCTATGTATAGAAAAATCTCAGGCACAGCACAATCCATTTTGTGCATCTAAAGGCTGAACTTCAGGTTCAAGATAGCTGCATGATATCTCAACAAACCGCTCTATCCATTACACTATTGAAAATTTTAGCCTGGCAGAAGTAGTCCTTTTTCTTAGTGCTGTTACAGAAATAGTGTATCAAACTTAAACTGTGTTTTAGGTAGGGCATCAGTCCTCATATATAGAGGACAATTTTTCAGAGGAACGTAACAGTGGTCTCGAGCAATCAAGGTTTTCAAAGGGTGCTGACTAGAATTCAACACTAACTTATATAGAAAGACATTATTTTACCTGAAGGGCAAGTAGCTTTAACAGTAGGATTTTGATTAATGGCTTTGGAGTTTTGTCTCTTATGCTACTTTTGATGTTTGTTTGTTTGTCTGTTTGTTTGTTTGTTTAACTGGGCAAATGGTCATGATGCCATGTGAAAAAACTGGTGAAAGTGAGAGGAAGGTAAGAGAGCACATCTCACTCCTTTGTGTCACAGATTCTGGTGTAATGCTAAGTTCAGAAAATTAGGTTGATTTTCAGGGAGGCGTGCTGCTTTGCCAGTGTCTGAAAGCTCCTAATTTCTGCAAGTCTGGTACACATCATTCATGACAGATCACAAAGAGAAAGAACACTTATTAAAGCAGAAAGAACAATCTAAGGGGCAGTAGTCTTACCCAGTAAAAATCATATGCTGCTCACTACAGAATGCATTAAATTAAAAATGGATATGTAGAGTCCAGTGATCTTTTTCCTCATTAATGATACTGACCAAAGTAAACAGAAAATTAGACATTTATCTAAAGGAAAAGTTGATCTTTCAAAACAGAAATAGATCCAGCAAGATGTTCTCATTTAGAGATGGTTTTGTTTGGAGACTTAATTGGAAATCCAACTTCAGTTCGGTATGTTTTTCATTGGTTTTCCTAGTTTGTAATAATTTTGTCTAAGAGCTAAAAGGAAAAGACAGGCAGGCAGAGAAATGTCATAGTTACAGGATAAACTGATTAAAATGGAGAAAACAAAATTACATTAAAGAGCTGTGATGTGTTGCAGGACAAAAAGAAAAAGAAAAACAAACAACAGAACAAAACCCTGGAAGATGAGCCGTTTATTACTTTTTGCTCTCAGAAAATTATGATTGTTCTTCCTACCAGTTGAAACATTGTATTAGAAGAAGTGATTTTACCTAGTTAAATGGATGGAAACCTGATTTCCTCTCTGACCACTGAAGCTCCCAAGAGCTTTTATATTATATTTTTGAAACAGAGCGTTGTGCATATCAGAGAGAACTTGATAGAACAGCTTTGTAGAGTACAGAATATCACTGAGAAATCCAGAATGCAATTCAATCCAGTGTGCACCAACATAAACACCAGAGCAGATGTTCATAGATTCTGCCACCGTCATGTTAATTCCTAGAAGAACTTCATTGCACAGAGTTAGTTAAGCAGTGTCATGAAACATTGTGTATCTTGTCAGAAAGCAGGTAATGGACAGCAAGCAACTTCACAGTAATATCCTGGAACAAGAAACTCTCTGAAGGTATTTTCATTATCCTTGCTCTCATGGAGCTTTTTGTTACCCCAGGCTTTAAGTAATTTTCTGGACTTTTTGCTTTAATAAACAGTGGGATGATGTGTCACGCAGAAGCACCATTTACCAGCGGTCAGGTAATTTCCTGACATACCACAAATCTATTGTTCCCAATAGAAGGCTTTCTGTAAATCTATGTAGTTGTCTATATCAGTCATGGACTTCAGTTATCTTGTGAACTATTTTCCTTCTCCAATCAAAAGACCGAACTACTTTGTAAATAGTTTCAGGGTAAACTGGAAGACTTGTTCCTACTGTTCTTGGATAAAAGGATGCTAGCTGCAAACAGACATGGATGGCAAAAAGATTTTTATTCAAACATTAGCACTAACAAGGAAAAGTCTCCTTCTGAGGAACACTACTGAGTGAACAGCAAGCAGCAAGCAGAGCTTTAAGATTAATCTGTTTACTTCTCCTAAACCTTCCAGGAACATCTTCAGTAAAATTTGAAGAAAATCCATACACATATGCAGAACAAAAATGACGAAAGGAGAAAGAATAAGGAGCTAAGGGTTTTGGTGCATTTTTTTGTTTGTTTGTTTTGTGGTTTTGTTTTTTTTTAAATCTGCTTATAAATACACAAAAAAATTTCTTTTGCTGTAGAAAATGTGAAGGTTACAATCGATAAAAACGTAAAGAACAGAACTGTGTTTTCTTTTATTTCCAGAGCAGCCTGGGCTTTAAGAAGTATTTCTCTCCCATCCCTACAGGTGAAAGATGCTTCTTTTCACCCCAGGGGACTGTGACCAGGGAAAAATCCCCCTCTGACTGCTCTGAGGAGTCAGATCATTGATCTAAGGAGACTAACATAGAGACACTTGCAGAAGTAGCATCAGGTGGGCGTGATACGTATGGGCAGTCCAGAGAGCCTGGAAATATTCTGGACACAATAGCTTTCCTAAGGTAATATGGCACAAATGGAGCAGACACACACACACACTCCCACTTCTATTCCAGGCACTGGTACTCTTCAGGGCTCATTATGAAGTGCTTAGTGTAGAAGACCTTTGAAGTCCCCCTGGCCTGCAATTGACAGTCAGTCTAATTTAGTGTTCATTACATTATTGCAATTGTAGCCACTGCTGGTAGGTTGCTCTCTGCAGGTGTAAGGGTGATGGGAGCAGGCAGGAAAAGGTTGCTTATCTGGCGTCTGATGTGCCCGAAATAATTGCTGTTACTGGTAGCTGGCAGTGTGATGGAGATGGATTGCTTTTACCCTGTTCTTGTACCCAGTTACTTCTAAAAGAAATACAAATGCAAGTTCTCTGACAGAAACTGTCACAGCAGCACAACGTCTGCTGTGCAAATGCTGGAGTGAGCCTGCTCCAGGCACTGTGGTGGTTCATAATGTCAAGGACTTTGAGGCTGGACTCTCTTTGTCAGCATCTACCTGTGAGTGTGATGGAAGGGCATGCTATAACGTATAAAGCTGGTGCTGCTTTGCTGGAACGCAGAATACAAATAATCCCAGGATCAGCCTGTTTCAGTCACCCTGTGTGACACGAGCTGGAATACCAAAACCCTTGATGTTGGAAGAAAAAGGGAGAGCTAGAAAATGAAAACAAAATTTGTATTGTACTTTCAAGAGCATACTTTAAAAGTAAAATAAAAATACTTCACTTGGTTTTAGGATTCCCTCTGTGATACTCAAAGCTTGCAAAGGATTGGAGGACAGAATTGTGCGATCTCTTTTACTCTCCAGAATCACTACAGATGAATGTACATCTATACAGAATAAGATGTGAGGTAGGAAGGTGGAGAAAAGAAAACAGGGGCAGGAAAAAGGTGGAAAAATCCCTGTGTGTGAGTGTAAAAAAAGCTCCTGAAAACTGAAAAAGAAGGATGGAAAAGAAACTTAATATAGAAATGTTACAGAAGAAAGAAATGACAAGAAAGAAAGAAAAACAAAGAAGGTAAACTAGTAAATTAGGTAACATATACAACCTCGTGAACCTCAGCCAAAGATGTAAGCTAGTTTAAATTAAAATGTGGTAGGAAGGAAGACAGCTGAAGAAGGAGCAACTGACAGGTAAACAAAATATCAGAAACAAATCAAAGTTTGCCTCAAAGCACTGAGATCGTTTCATCACTAATCTATTAGCATAGATAGTATTTGTTAACATCATCCGTTTTCACTCAACCAGTTTGCGTGAGGCATACAGTGATTATCTCAAACTGTGTCTTCTTAACCCGTTCCTTCATTTTTAAATTTCATTCTCTATGGCTAGAAATCGAGAAGCTTTTTCATGTTTTTATCTATTTTCTCATACATTTTTACATACAGTAAAAATAAGAAAGGTGTCAGTTACTCATTTTAGCTCAGAACAGAGAGCCATAGTTAATTGGTCCAAACCAATGTTTTTAAAATAGTGTAAGCTAGGTAACTTTTCAGAAGTATGACTTTTTATTTATATGTATGGGTGAGCTCCCTCAGATCCTATAATGATTTTATTTTATCTGGAAAAAGAAAATAGATTTTGAGACTGAGTTATTTCCTGAAGAAGCAAAGTTGATTTTTTCAGGATTTCTCCCTTCCATCTTGCTTCCATCTGCTATTCCAGAGCCAATGAGATAGCAGGAACCACAAAACAGCAACGTTGTTAATAGGATTTTTGCCTCCCTATCCTGTGGGAATGGCTTTGGCTTTTGTCAAGCCAAAAAAGTGTTGCCTCAGCATTATTCTCTCCAGCTCTATGGTCTGTCCTCTCAAATTTGTACATACCTACTTTGCCCAGACAAGCAAACAGTCCCACAAAAAGCACAAAAAAGTATTTTTGTGCAGTTAGACGTTAAAAAGTGTTTTCAGGTTCAGAAACTGTATTCGAGGCAAATCGATCCAGTCTGTTCTAAGAAATTCCCATAGTCGCCTATTCATAAAAAAATAGATAAAATTACCTATTGTATAGAAAATTGTAAGGCATTCAAAATGTAAACAAAGCCAGTCAAATGAAATATATACTCTATTTTACTCAAGAAAAATACCACGCTTTTGGGTCACAGTTGTATAATTTAATGGGTTATATCACGGTAGTAAAAAAATGTATTTTTATAAATTTACCATTATCTACTAAGGCATATGTATCCTTATCCTCTTCTTTGCTGCCACTAATTTACTCTGGCATTGTGCTTGATTTCTCCACATATACCTTATGCTTGCATGCTGCTGAGCTGGCACTGTCACCTCTCAAAACATTCTTAAGCAAAAAAGATCAGCAAGATTTTAAATATTTTATTTAAAACAAAAAATAAATTAAAAGCAGACACGTTTAATGAGCTGACCAAAAACTGGAAATTAGGTAGGATTTTGGGGGTTTTTTTTTTGTTTGTTGGTTGGTTTTTTTTTCCATTATTGTTTTAGTTTGTTTGGCGTTTTTTTGTTTTAATCTAGGTAGATATTTGCTACTAAATTTTTTAGCTAGTAGAGAATCAAATGTTTTACTGAGGATAAGTCTTTAATAAGTCTATTAAAGCAATAACTTTCTTGAGCTTCTGTATTTTTTATATTCATTGGTTTTTAGTGCAAATAGATGGCAGTTATTGTAATTTTAAGCTGTTTATTTTTTATCTTCCTCTCCTATTATGTGTTTTCTAGTGCTTATACATAAATATTACTATATCTGAAAAGAAATAAAACCCTTCTGTTCTAAAATATTTTCTTTCATTAGATAATTCTATAATACATATACTAATAAGGAAGTTTAATGCATAAAGAAGCACTATAATAACTGAATATTAAAAAGGCAGACTGTTTAAAAAAAGACTGAGTCTGAAATAGGAAACTCCTTGTGGTATCAGCTCAGAGACTTAAAAATTAATTGGGGACTACAACAAGAAAGGGTCAAAAAAGTGTACTAAAATGGTAGTTCTTAGTCCTAAATCTGGACATTCAATAGAGGTAAGCATAGCTGAAACCCTACTCTTCAATTCCATATAGAGAGTGAAAACACATCTCAGGTGAGAAACAGGTAAATGAAACAAACCTGATGAATTTTTTTGACTCCTGCTGTTGCTATAAGCTTTCAAATTAGACTGGTCCATTCAGGACAATTACCCAGTTAATGACGTGAACCAAAAGCAACACTGTGGCATTTCATTAAAGTACCAAAATAAGATCATTATGGTCTCAGACATCCTATTATAAAGCATAGAGTGGACATTTTGTCTTTCAAGATGAGCTATGTACTAAAAACCTTATGATTAATGGGACCAGGGGACAAAACTTCAGCAGTGGTGAAGTTACACCAATGTGCAGCTATCCTAACCAGTCTGTTCATTACCAGCTTTTCAGTGAGCTGATGCTGAATACTGTAAGATTTTCTCATGCTTGTACATTTACACTTGCATTCTGCTTTTTCTGAAAATAATAATTCCTGTGCCATGTCATTAGCAGCCTTCATCCACTATTAACACACAGGCGGGAAATCAGAGCTGGATCACTCCCTTACTGTTTGGAGACAGTCACTGTTCATGCGAAGAGAGCTCCTCATTCCCAGCTAAGGAATTCTGAAGTCCTTGTTAAAACAAACCACCGTTACTCATGCAAATCTCCTACCTACCTCCAAGGGACTGCTTCTGAGAGTGACAGTATCAAATCTCTGTCAACAGGGGAAAAACACCCACTCTACCTGAGGCTAAGGACACTGAGGCTGCTTTAAAGACTGCAGCAACTCAAAAAGTATAACCTGAAGCATTTTACTATTTACAGAGCACGGGGAGCATAAGCCTTTCCACTAATTCGTGAGCTAGACTGCAAATGTTGCTACTGTTACCACCAAATGCAACTTCTAAATAGCTCAAACAGGTACACTGTGCTGTGTAAGTAGCAGGTCTAACAATTATAGTTGTTGCTAATATAAAGATAAGTTATTGTTTTACACATAGGTTTTTAAATTATCTTTATTCTTAAGAGATATTTATTTTTTTTTTTCCCCCAAAGTGAAAGGCATTATGGAGCCTTGCTCTCAATGACAGTTCTTGGCAGAGAAAGAGGAAGTATTCAGGCAGCAACCATCATTATTTTACCTCTTTCTTTCTTTTTTACTGCTCTCTTGAAATCTAGAACTCCCAAGGATGTGCTGCTGAAAAACCTTCTGTTAAGCAAAACTTGGTTTTATGGAATTATTGGGAAGAAGTGTTGTGCTATTTTTAACTGATCAGTAAATTAATGAGAGATATCTTTTAAAATTCAGTACTGGAGTATTTTGACCGCTCATATGAGTTGGTGTTAATGTCTGAACCTGACAGAGATTAAGGAAGCAGTTGCATTGAGAGTGTCCTGCATGTCAGTCACACCACGTTTATCCTGCCTTTTGATGCAGCTGAGTTCATCCCCTCTCAACTCTGCCTCAGCAGGGACCGGTAAGAGCTCCTATGTAGTCCTCAACCTCTCTCCTTCTGCTTTACAATAAAGACACCAGAAGTATAAAATTATATTTTACTTGAAAAATGTGAAGACCTGTAAACATTAAGTGTGAGTACAGTGAGGAGATTTATAAAGAAAATGGATAGATAGCATTTATTTCAGATCAATCTCTGCATCAGTCAGGAGCTAGAAAATAAAAACAGCTTGTGACAAGCAATAGCTTGTTCAAATGGTACAATGACCCTCATAATGAAGCTGCAATCACTCTTCTGATCTCCTGTGGTCTTGTTTCTTTCTTTTCCTTCGTGAGAAACTGGCACTTCCAATCTCTTCTAATTTTCCTGATTCTAGGCTTTGATTTATACCGCTCTGGCTATTGTACATCCTGTCAGAGGAAGGAGGAGTTAAGGCTTCGAGGTGGGGAGACAAACAGCACTGACATGAAAGTGAGTAACAACAGAGAAAAATACCAGAGATTAAATTATTCTGATGGGTGATGGTTTAGCCTGTCTAGCTCTGTAATTATACGTAATACTTTTCCTTCAATCCTGGTGGACATGGACAAACACAAAGGAAAAAAAAAGAAACCCAACCCAGAAAACAACCCCCCCAAAAAAGTTCCATGTGAAACGATGGTCCAATAATAAGAACATGGTGCAGAATTCAGAATTGAGACATCTGGATTATGGTCCCCTTGGCATCAACATAAGACTAGACAGAAGCCATTTATTCTTCCTTCTGCCTTTGTTTACTCTAATGCAGAGAAATTGATTTTTATAAGCTCTGCTTTGCTAAGTGCACCAAATGAAGAACAGGCTCTTTAGAAGGGATGTCCTAAACAGAATTTCTCTAAGCGTGCTAGCTGAGACACTTCTCTGTCTATTTACAGGTCCCTGGTGTCTTGTGCATATCCCATGCTCTTTTTGGTCATTCTTTTATGAGTCTGAGACATTTTTGAAACATAAGAATCTTTCTGTAGGCAGAAATCACTGATGCCTATACCTAAGATTATCGTAATTACACATGCTGACATATAATATTTATTTTTATATTTCACACTTCAAGATAAAATTGTGCACTTTGCTCATCAGTCAGTAGTCTTTTCATAAGTAGAAGGATACCTCTTTGAGCTCTGACTTGGTAATGTAAAACCAGGCACATAAGAACTTATACCAATAGTAATTTTAATCATAGAAGTCATAATAGTTAATATACCTGAAGTGATGCTTATGTCCATGTGACTGACTGATGCTTCTCAAAAATGCATTACACTACTTAGTTCAATAACTGCTGTAGTCTGCCACGTAACAGCATGAAAGTCATTAAGTAAAAATATTCCTTGCAAACATTTTCAAATGTGCTGCCCTGTATTTACAGCATGTGTGAACAGGTTGTGTGTGTGGGAGAAGAGGTGCTAAGGAATGTGGGTGAGAGAGATCATGAAAGATTTTGCAGTTTTTGCTCAGACTGGATACCGTTTCATTCTGTCCTTGTTTTATGCCAGGTCTGGGAACCTTCACTCACAGTGTGTAGTAGCTGATACGGCAAACATTTCTGAGATGTTTCTTCAACAGTGATGTACTACTCAACATAAGTAAAAGAGCAGCAGCATCTGCAGTGAGCAGAAGAGACAGCAGGTGCTATAGAAAAGGGCAGTGCTAAACCAGCAGAAATGTTGTAAAACTGGAATCCCTTTGCTTGCATTGCAGTTCCAAAGCATTCAAGACAAGAGATGACGGAGCAGCCAAATGCTGAAGCAGAGGAAACCACAAGACAGAAATTAAATTCCCAGGGAATCCAGACCTGTCTTGGGATCACAGACTTCCCTTGGGACACATTCAGGAAACCAGGTTTGTGCTTTTGAAGTGCACTGAACCCTGTGACGCTGCCAGATTGTAGGAGATGCAGCATGGTTTCTATCCTGTGTGGTGGCAGTCCTAGTGGTAGCAATGAAAGCATCCTCAAAGGTAGTTTCTAGTACTGCCTACCATTGCCCTGCAGAGATCCACAGCATGGACCTGCACTTGGCCTTAATGCCTCTTTAAAGGCACTTACCTTTCCCTTTAAAAAGACAAATGGATGATGTAAAATAATGCTCCTTATAGACTTAAACCTTTGTAACATATCAGCATTGTGTTCAGAGATATTGAACCAAAAGTTCCTGCTGCAAGCCATCTTCAAGAACAAGCTGAGGTATGGAGTCCGCCACCTGAGATTTGCAGTAACTATCTGATGTGGGAAAAAGGACAATAAATACAGCCCCAGCTGAAAAGCCCTTCCCTATGATTTTGTATTTTCTTCAAGATCTTTCTGGTTTGGTATATGTACCCTCAGCTGTGCTGCTCTTAAGCCTTTAGAGAAAAAGGGCCAGCTTATCTGCCTGTCCCACCATCCAGACCCCTCAGCTTTTGCTTATAAATATCAGGTAATTAAATTAGACGTGGGAAGCTGTGACATATGAGTTAAGTGAACAGTCACATGTGAAAAATAACAGATTCTCAATGCTGAACATGAAAAACTTAGAAGAATCCCCTGACCTTGACATGATCATTGAAACTATTAATCAGACTGCTAAGCTTAGCCAGCACACTGCAGATGGACAATTCAAAATATAGGGGGAAAATATCCAGAAGACAAATTAATGATAATTAATATGTTGTTCAGCACAGGTCTTTTTTTTTCAGTGATATGAAAGCAAAAGAGAGCATCAGCTGTCTGATGAGACCAGTGTCCAGTCAGGACTGAGTCTGTTCTCAGAAAAGTTTATCTTCACAAAACTGTCTTTGAAGCTATTGGAAAGCCAAAAAATCTTCTCACATCTTTCAGGTTAATGGAAATCAATCATTTACAGACATTTTTCCTGCATAGAAGTCTGCTAATTACGTACCCATGATAACCATTTGTGTTGGCATTACAGTCCAGCACACCAGCCTGATCAGATGACTTGCTTGCAAACAAATTTCTTCACTATTACCCTGGAGAATGGCACAAGCTCATTAAAAACAACATGACCAAGGCTGAGTGGGGAAGGCAGCTGCCTGAAATACAAAAGAATGGTGTGGATTTGTCCCACATTTATTCTTTACGTCTAGCTGGACAACTTTTTGTATCCTGTCCACTCTTCCCTAGACTGAAAGATCAGAGATAACACCCAAACAACTCCCCAAAAGAGGCAGATTGCAAGCTGTTCAGAACAGCAATGCTCTCCTACAATGAATGTGCTATACCAAGCAAAACAGTACCTCTACGTATGACTGGGGCTTTTTAGGTGATCATTGACTCAAAGACTTGAACAGTAGATTATGTCATTTGATGACAGTTTTTTGGGCTGTCTCTTTTGGAAGAATGATAAGTGCATGGTAGAAGAGGAAAGTGTGTGGAAGAGAGAGTATTAAGAAAGAAAGAAACTGGGAGAATCCTCTGTTTTTGGTCTAGTGGATGTAGATTGAAAAGAGGAAATTTCCTCTCTTCTCTCCTTGTCCCTTGCTCACTGGCTCACATCAGTTCTGGTTACTACAGTACTGCTTCCCATAAATAATAAATCCTTCACTTGTTTTCAGAAAAGTATTGGTCCCTTTAGTTAGATGTTTAATTATAGAATTGATAGATTATTATTTTAAAAAAGTAAATCTGCAGCAACATTGACAAAATATATTCTTTCAAGAAACACCAGGAAAAGAATGATTTGATTTTCAGATTATACCTCCAATTCAGCCCTTCATTCCTCACTGTGTGGCAGATAGCATAACCATCTATGTATACTAATAGTAAGAGCAACGGCATGAAATGATCTGTTCTGTGATGGAGATAGTGGAATTTTTTTGCAGATTTTTTTTCTTTTCCTCTTGAGGGGCTATAGGTATAACTACAGCAAGAGGAAAAAAAAGAACTATTAAATATGGGTATTTTATCATATCCCTGCTACTCATGAGCTGAACTAGCTACGAAGGTTCTGGTCCTGCACTCTTCAGCATGCAGGACTGCAAAACTGAACTTAAAGCTGGAGTGACATGTACGTAATTTCCTATAGGAATGCCAACAGCTATGTCATTATTTTTTAAATTTGCTTGAAGAATGCTTATCTAAGCAAAGCCCAGCTCTCATTTTCCTCGCTGTGCAATTCACATCAGAGTTCAAGAAACAGTGGGAGAGCAGGCAACACACGGCCCTTCTCCCCGCTAGCATGTACCTATCACTTAAAAGCAAAGGCAGTGATGTTCTCACTTTCTAGCTAAATAATTCTCCCCCCAAAAAAGACCAACAGTCAGGTTAAGATCCTAACAGCAGCAGCACTAAGAGGTGACAGGAAAGACACCTCAGCTACTACTGGAGCAAATAAGCTCGTTTGGGTTCCCTGTGAGATGCTGTCTCATTTTAGCACCTCTCTTACTCCTTTCATGCATCTCTGCTAAACACCCATCAAGCCCCAGCTTGCCAAGTCCTGGCACTAGAGGAAACGTGCTACCAGCTGACAAGTACTGGATTAGGCTCCTTCTGAGGTTGCACTTTAGGCACCCAGAGAGGTTCGTTGTAGTGCAGCAAGAGGTCTGGCACTCAGGATACATATTAATCCTCTCAGATCATGGCAGGGAAGCTCAGGCTGACCAAGAGATAACAGTCTTTAAAATCCCTGTGCCTATATGCACTAAGTGAGGCAGTGCACTCTTTTAGTGTCCAGGATGCATTCAAATCATAATGGAATTTGCACAGCCTGAATGCCCCCACACACAGCAGGGGCTGATTGTTGCAGCAGAGTAAAGTGGGTTAAATCAGGATAGAGGAGAGAGTTGGCATGATGACTGCAGAAGTCTGCTACATGGCCTGTGAAATAACTAATCATTACGCAGTAAAGGGTAATAATTACTTCTTGATGCTGCAGTGCAGGAAGCGGCTTCATGGCAGAGCATAGTAGGCTGAAGAGGTTGGGTGCTTGTCAGTGCAACAAAAATAAATAAATCAGCGTGATCCCTATCAAAGAGGTCTTAATAGACCTTCAGAATAAGTAAGTGATTCCTCTTTATTTAGTTATTATCTCTTCTCTGTCTGTGTGCTTAGCTGCAAAAAATTCCTTCCTTTCTGGCTGTTGTGCTTTTAATTTTCTTCCTTGGTTTATGAAACAATAAAGTGCAACAAATGAAACTTTGGTGTGGAGCTCTTCTTGTAAACCAAATAAATATCTTTTTTTAAGAATAAGCAAATAAAAATAACCCAAACCAACCAAAAACAAGGCACAAACCAACCAAAAACAACACCTGTTGGTTTTTCTTCTTATTCTCACTGTTGTGATGCATTAACAACACTGCCAGAGGGTTAGGAAACAAGCTCAACCACAGCCTCCTCATGCCTTGAAAGAAAGGCCTGAAGACCTTCTTCTTTGTTCCATCTACTCTATACAGAATAAAAGTTAAAATGAGAGTGTTTCACCTGCTAAGACACACAATCAGGACTCTCTGCTCCTGCCATTTGAGTTAAACTCGACATAGCATTTAAAGTATATCAGAAAATGAAATGCAGAAGATGTTTTTCTCTTTTGCTGTTGAGCTGTAGGTATTTGTTATGCTATCATCCTTAGCACAGAATCAATGCATCCTCAGCTGATCTTGTCTGCTGACCTGTAGTGAGAAACTTGATGGTTCAACTGTTACTTAAACAATGGGGAGGAAAAGGGGGTGATGAGAACGGTTTGGTTCTCATTCAAGTCACCTGCAGGAAGATCCCCTTCGAGAGAGGAAGTGGCACACCCTTGCACCTGCACAACCCAGCAGTCTTTCTCTGATGGATTCTCATGGGCAGTGGTTCCCACCAGTGAGAAAATAAGCCTTTTTTTCCCCACTTCCATTACATTTTGATTATAGCTTTTGGTTTACACAAGGGACAAAGAAAGTTCACATGCACACAAGCAACTGGCCATGCAGCCCCTGCCTCGATCAATTCGTGCTCCAATCAGCACTAATGGTAAGAAGTGACAACCAGATGAGGGTTTGAGCATGTCCTGGTGGAAACTGTAGAGTTACTCTGGAAAAAGTATTTTTGAGGGAACCAGCTGCTGCACAGCAGAGGATGCTCAGGGGAGGTCTGGAAACCATGGTTGGTTCTTTTCCCAGCTGTGTGCAACGAGAGCTTTCCTTTTCCCTTCTGTCTCTCCTATTTGTTTTATTTTTCCCTGGCTTGTTTTTTTCCCCGGCTTGCTTTTTCCCTGTTTTTTCACAGTTAGAAACAATGTAAACCATCAGCTATGGACTACATTAATAAATCTTCATGCATGCGAACCTGTATCAATATTGCCTGTGCAAACAAGCCGTACTGGGAGAGAATTTCTATTACAGTATCATATATAGCATATATAGTGTATTGTTTTATGCTGTTTATTTGGTTTACATATATTTCACCAAATATGTTGAGGCAACCACCAAATGACTGAAATGTGTTGGGAACAGTAATAAAAATCAGATCTGGTGATAGATCACAGGAACTGATAATGTACAGGTGAAAGGAGTACGAAATTTTTAAATAGCTGGGAACAGTGACTTTCCTAGCCAACCCTGGCAAAGCAGGGATGTGTGTCCCCAGACTTATCTTCTTTCCCTTGTCATCTTCTCAGAAAATCTTGGAGAATGTTATGGAAATATTTTTTCAAGAGAAAAGCTACAGCTCACTGGGACCTGCCATAATGTTATATCACCTACCTGCAAAGTTGCCCACTGGTTTCTAAAACCCACAAACACTGCCTTCAGAAAAAAATGTATTGCTAATTTGTGTGGTATGGGCCTGGATCTCCTTTCCCTCTGGTGTTTTGCAGTCATTTGTATGTATATAAAATAAGAATTTGAAGTGGGTAGCAAGGAAAGAAATTAGGTTCCACATAGAATGGAACCAAGCCCACGTTTTCCTTGAGATTTATTTTGCTTTGCTTGTTAAAGATTTTGGCTTAGAGCTAAAATTATTATGCCTAAACTTGGGTTTCTAAAGCCATAGTCAAGAACAGACACTAACGGCTTGATTTTTAAACAAACAAAGCACACGGAAATTGTTTTTACACTTATAACTCAGCTATGAGAGCTTGGAAATGTAATTTTAACACTGCTGTTGTGTCGGTTTCTTAATAAACAGAAAACTTGCCTTCTGCTCATTTTAGAGCTTTTCAACTCACCTTTAAGTACATGCCTTTAAATTGGCATGTAGTTTCAGTACAGAGCAATCCTGCACAGGTGAAAGAATGATACTGTGATTCCCACAGGATCATGGTCATAACAAGAAAACTCTGACTTTGAGAGTTTTCCAATGAACCCATGTCCCACCACTTACAGACATAAAAGACATCATCAAAGTGGAGATCACCTTCAGGAAGTATCTTCTTCATCATAAGTTCAGCTTTAGTTTTCTATTCTGTAAAGTTCTTTCTCCTAGGACTCACTAGTTAAAAGGCTATTGTCTAAATCCTGATACACCATACAAGATGATACAGAGCTTTGAAAAGGCTATGCTTTTGGAACTTTCAAGCGAAAAGCAAGAAGAAGGAATCCTCTCTCTTTCTGCACTTGAGAGGGCCAGGTCTGCTGTAATGAGGTAAGAAATTGTATACATGCAACTGCTGAGGGAGACTTTCTCCTATCATATTTACAGTGATTGAAAGGTCTCTTTCAATGCCTGTCACATCCTTCCTCATTTTTGATGTGTATAGGCTGTTTGTTCCAGTTTACCTGTTGGAAGTAGAAGACTGAATGGGAAGAGGGACTAAAGGCATAACTGTGACCACATTTTCCCTTTCTCAACAAACTGTTTCCCTGTAAAGGGAACACCTCTAAAGGGAACACAAAGGCATTTAGCTGAAAGAGAAGTGTGTCTGCAAGGAGGTTATCTCAGGCTGTTATATCAGAGTTACAGATAGTGGGGTAGGAAAGCACACTCTGTGTGTGTTTGCCTGGAAACCACGTGTATATTAAAATTGTCCAACTGTTACAATGAACTGATAAAAAAAGAATCTTTAAATTTATATGTAGGAGGATTTCTGGGGAGTCAGGCATTAATTAAACAACTTTCCAAAGTGTCTTGTAGTTGTTATGATAAGCATCTAGCCAAAAAGGATGACGCATTTCTGATGAGCAGCAAAAGTAAAACATATTGAACATTGTCCAAAGAAAACAGCTACCATGATGATTTCAAGTCAGGCTCTGAGTGCAAGAGCAGCTCTCCCTAAGTCAGCTTGTCCACTACCCTCTCTCAAAAGGGGCTGGTGTCAAAAAGCAAGCAAATTGGACAGGCATACAGTGATACCACCCCGGCATACAATTCTTAGGTTGAAGCAATTTGTGGTGTAGGGAGTTCCCTGTGACTTTACTTGCATCACAAAGCCTTCAATAGTGCTTTCTTGCAGTATTCTGTTTAGTTTGATCATTTCTTACTCATCTGTATCTTTGGAATCAGCAGAACATCATAGGGCACGAGGTGCCACAGCTCAACCACCCAGTGACTATTTAAATTTATTCCTGTTAATATCCACCTGGGAGCTCTGTGATTGATGTGAAAAAAAAAAAACAGCCCCTGTTCACCTTCTCCATCTCTTCAAGGTTGTGTAGACCTACATGTATTCCTCATAAGTCATTTAAGTTCTGGGATGATGTCCTAGACTATTGAACATCCCCTCTCTGGAAGGCAGGTGATTCTTACCATCCTTCTCACCTTCCTTGTGTACCTTTCCCAGTTCTTTCATACCGTTGCAGCACTAGCATGGGCAGAACTGGTCTCAGGGTTTAAGGAGAGCTATCACAGACTCACTCCAGATAAAGGCTGCTGAGAGGTATCCTATGTATAGCTGCCTATACCAGCATCACCCAGGGGTGAATGGAAAGGCTCTAAATCTCTGAAGGGAAAGATCAGGTCCATGTTTTACAGAAACTTTTTATATCGAATAAAAAGCAACCAACAGTTTGAAAGATACTATATCATTCACTGCTTTCTGTGGATGCCCAAATTTAGGTAAGGTTCCTCTGTGTAGGCTGTTACAGAAGTGCTGCCAAACACTTTAAAATCTAAAGAGGAAAGGCAGACAAAGCATGTGAGAATGCAAATGCTATTTTATACAATTTCCATATTAGAAGCTGAGGTACAGGAGATTGCTGAGTTTGTCTGAGGCCACATCAGCAATCTCTAGTGAAACTAGGAATTCAGACCTTGTCACTCTTCCAAAAGAAGTAACAAGAAAGTCTTTTTAGTTATGTGTAGTTTTGTCCTGGTTTCACTGGGATAGAATCATAGAATTAATTTTCTATTCAGGAACACTGCATTTTTTGAGAAGATTTCATCATTAAAGTTGATGGGAACAAAGTTGATAAGACTTTGTTTTAGTTTTTGGCCAGCCTTGGTATGCAGGTTGCCACAGTGATCAAGATCTCTAGCAGTTTTCAGTTAGCCAGGTGCAGAAGCTAGGAGAAGTGAAAGCCAGGGCAGCTGACCCAAACTTGCCAACAGAAGCATTTCATATCATAAATGTCACGCTCACTATAAATTGGGCAGTTTACTGGGAGTGGCCATCTTTCCTCAATGATCACCATCTACAGAAGGTCTTACCCGTTCTGCTCCTGAGCCCTGCTCCCCTGTTCATTCTGACCATCACACTCTTGCTGGAGCTGTGGTGCTTGCAGTGTTTAACAACCAGTATTCACTGCTGGGAGTGCACAGCACACGACCACTATATGAACTGAGTATAACTTTGTGTACTTTATATTAGCATTGCTATTAATATTAGTTTCTTCTTATTATTTTATTAAATCCATTTTCATTTCAACTCATGGGTTTCCTTTCCTTTTCCTGATTCCCCTCATTGGATCAGGAGCAGACATTGGGTGATAGAACAACTGCCTAAATGGAAACACATTTCCACATGACAGTCTAATTTTTAAAAGACCTTAAAGAAAATCATGTATTAATTGTCAAAATTGTAATTTGAAAAAATTCTAATACTTGAGTTATCTATTTTTTTAAAGCAGATATTTTATATTCCCCTGTGTTTCAAAGTAGGAGATATACAGTCTCACTCGTTGCTAAAAAAAAGGAAGAGTGACAGTTACAAGCTTTACAAGCTTTTGTCAGACAAAACAGATGAAATTATTTTCTTCATCTTCTTTCTTTTTTCTTCCTCACTTCTTTCAAATTGTATACTTTTGGGTTTTTTTTCCATTTACTGAATCAAATCGCAAAATGATTTATAACAGTAGGCTATTCCTCACAGTGAACTGCTTCTCATGTTTAAACCTTTCAGTAAAGATCCCTACATTTACTCCCAGTGAATAAGACAGATACCAAACATTAATTTTTAATGAGAATTTAACAGTGAGCCTTTCTGTATTCTTTCCTTTTAGTGGTAGCTAATTCTGCTGTCTATCACAAATGTCAAAAGCAGAAGGGTAACTTGTATTACCTTCCTTCTTCCCTGTTTTTTCTTATATTTAAGAGCCTTCAATGTTTGACTAACAAGGAAGAAACTTTACAAGCAAGATGCCCTGTTTATAACCTCACTGATAGGGCTCAAGGTCAGACCTGAGAAGGCATGATGTTGCCATGTTAAATATAGCACTTTGTTTGGTGATGGCCTCTTCTTTCATGTCACTCAAATTCTGACAGCTTTCATCAGCTGAGAATACACTGCTAGAAAAGTGAAATTAGTGTGGGTGAAAGATCCCAGTAAAGGATCAGGAGATCAGTTTGCAGCTTAGCCTAAGCGTGGAAAAGCAACAGCAGAGAAACATTTCCCTTGCTAGTCCATTTCCCCTAAAAGCGAGTCTTCCCCCAAGATCCATGTTGAGCAATAGTTCTAAAATTCAGTAAGGAGTTAATTGTCCGTTCCCACTATCAGCCCTCATCTGCCTCCATTTTCCACTCATATCTTAATTTCCTGTCATGTAATATTATATATAAAATGAAGTAAGCTGTATTTCCCACCATGTCAGAATGCTGCTGGACATGTAGGGAAGCGAGTCTCAGAGGCAACCATTTTTAATACAACATCTGGCCTTGGTAACAATTGAAGTGTGACGCATGACAATCACCACAGTAACGATAATGCAAGTCCTCGAGGACTCTAGGTAATGGTGGAGGAGAAAAGTGTACCCTCTTTGTCCACAGAAGGATGTTGCTCCATCTGTGTGCCCTGCATTCAGAGTCCACTAGCTCTGTTTCACATGAGGAATTAGTGCTGGGGCAGGGGGAAGCATGAGAACCAGCAAGTCCTTATAATTTTAGCAAGCAACTCTGATGCAGTGTATGTTTTGAGCAAGGTCATGGCATTGTAAACTCTACTTTGGCAATTTTGCCTCTATTTAACATTGGCTAAGCTGAAAACGTACAAGACTGAGTAAAGCCCTAGACCTAGATCCATTCATTAAACATTACGTTCAGTTTACTTCTCTCTTCTTCTATTTTTTCAAATAAGACCAGATTGTGAGATCTACTTTCTTCCATGCAAAACTGGCCATGCTGGCCATTTTTTTTTCTTTTATTCCTCACCAAGATCTGGAGCAGTTACAAGCTTCAGTACCTTTTTGTTCAAGTGATGCTGAACATTTTAGCTTACACCCTGTTCTGAACAGAAACTTTTCTGATAATCAGCTCCTAAAGGCTCCATTTTCCAACTCCTCAGTGCAAAGAAAGCCCCTGAGGATGAAAATTGTCTGCTCCTGTTTTCATGTTGCAGCACCACAGCTGAACCTCAATACCCAACAAAATGCGGCAAGTGAATCCTCACAACACTGTCATGAGACCAGTAAGCTGAGCCAAAGCCCATCCATAGGTAACAAGAGTTTGTTTCTGACCTCAAGAGGCTTTGTGCTGGACCATAGGAACATGGCAAAGATCAGGCAGGAGGTTAGTGGCATGGTCAGGAGCTTATCCATAATCTTCTTGTTCTTGGTCCAGTGTGCTAAGCATAATAATATCCTTCTTTAATTAAATCCTGATGCTTACACAAAGCATTAGCACGCTTAGTCCAGGAAATGTCTAGGATATTCAATGGGTTATATGGAGAGAGATCAAAGAGGTATCCAAGTTCAATAAAATGGTAATCATGGGCGACTTCACCCACCTGTACATTGGTAGGTCAACTGCTACAAATGCGTTAAAACTCCACAATATTTAGGTGATTTCTAGAATAACTGGAGAACGTAACAGTATGTATTCTTAACTTAGTCTTAAGTAGATGAATAAATTATACAGTCAAGCAACTACATAGTAATCAAATTACTAAGGCATTAAGAGTGTGAGGTTAAAACGATAATAATTAGTGAACTGTTTAAAAAGTACTGGAGGTTGGAAGAAAAAGAAGAAAAGCAAAGAATGAAAGATAAATAAAGTAAAATCCATAGATTCAAAACAACAGGTATATTAACAGACAGTTTCTGATTCAGTGAAGTCATGCAGAAAGCAAACTGAAAGGCAAGATAGGAAAAAAAAAGGTATTGTGAAATGTTAAGGTCCAAGAGGTTGTTTGAGCCCAGCAACTAGCTTTCAGGAAATGACACTTCAGCTCTCATGAAGACCCTGGCTAAGGGAGGGAAATTATAATAGAACACAAACAAAATGTCAGCCTTAAATGAAGAGGGCCAAGGATGCATTAACTGACAAGAGCCTGGGTGGGGGCAATGGGGTGAACTGCAGGACATTTCTGAAAGGTCTTAAATTCACCCAGCTTAGGAGGAAACCAATGGGGTCTGCTGCGCATCCAGGGTTTAGTAGGAATAATTAATGACCAAAAGGTCTTTGCAGAGGTTTTGAATGATTCATTTGGGTAAACCTTTCCTGCAAATGATGATGTGCCAATGTCTCACACTAGATTTATTTTTTTCAAGACAAGAAAGGACATGAGCTGTCAGAATGTGAAACTTTGGAAGGGGAAATACTGGAACAAACTGATAATGTAAATAGCAGCATATCACAAGGACCTCTTGGTTATATACGCAAGGGTTTGGAAAGCATTTGAAAATGAAGTGGTTGCGCTGATAGCAAAAGTATGCAAGCTGTTGCTGAAGTCAGATACACTACAGGAGGACTGGAGAGTAGCAGCTATCTTTAGGACAGGCATTGGATTGATCTTAGGTACTGTATATTAAAAAGTCTTATTATTCTTCCAGGTAAACTGATTGAAACTAAAAAATCTTAGAATTACATACAGGAGAGAAAAAAAAAATCATAGTTTCTTTCAAATAAATGTCTCTTCTATATATTCTTTGAAGCATCAAGCTAATAGACCAAGAAAAACAACCTGATAAGTGTATTTATATGTGTGTATATAGCTATTTATATATCTTCTTAAATTCTTTCATAAATTTCCTTTGGAAAATTTAAGTCCTCATAGAATAAGTAGATTACTTCTACAAGTTGGAAACTGTTTAAGAAAGAGAAAGCAGGAACTATACAATAATTATAATTTTTCACTGCAAAAGATTAACAGTGGAGTTGTCCAAGGTTCTATACCATGTATAACTTCTTTACTGAAATTACTGCTGTTGGGAAAATGGAATAAGGATTGAAGCATTTCAGACTTTGTTAATTAAGTTGGGTGAACCTAGCATTCGGATCACAAATGGAAATAAGTGTTGGCTGATGCAGAACAAGTACAGGTGGAGTGAAATATTTATAAACCTTCCTAGATCCTAAGCCAGCTGTGACCACTCAATGAAAGATATTGACATCTTTGTGGACAACCCAGTTGCAAATTCTTCTCAGTTACAGCAGTGGTCAAAAAAAAATCTCACATCCAACAAAAAATAAACCACAAAATTTCCATGTGTACAGAAAGAGTGAAAGGTGTTAAAATGAAAACTGTTATATTGTATAAGCCAATAGTCCTCACCTGGAAAACAGTGTCCACATTGGTCAATCCATCACCAAAAAAAGGAGACAGAGGAATTAGTAGTTTTTAAGACATGAAAAGTGACTGTGAACTCTGGGACTGTCTAACTGAGGGAAGAAAGGAACAAATGAGTTCATGGTTGAGTAAATGAATTGCACCTCTAAAACTAACTGGGTGCTCCTGATGGCCTTTTCACATCATATAAATGATAGGTGGCAATAACACTGAAAGAAAACTAATTTAAATAGATCAAAGGTTGCTTGGAGTATGGTTTTCCCAAGAAAATATGTAATTAACCTACTGAACTCATTGTTACATGCTATCACTAAGGCAGTGAACTTACTGGGAGGCAAAACCAGATTAGCTACTTATCTGGCTGGTGAGAATCACAGAATCACAGAACATTAGGGAT
>NW_010176972.1:0-4523 GCF_000695765.1 Mesitornis unicolor | reverse complement strand
TATACTTTTATAATATTTATAATATCTATTACTTTGGACTACCAGAAACAGTTTCACCAAGATTTTTAGATTCTACCAATATGCAAATAAATAAGAGTCCTGTTTCATTTTCAGGAGTCTTCTGGAAAGAAAGTGTAGCCAAGACACATACCTCAAGTAAACAATGTCAGTACCTATGTACCTATGTACATATGTACAAATACATTATAAAAAAACCCAAACATTTACAACATCATTAAAAGTCATAGTAAATAGCTTGGAAAAAATGTGCTATAACGTTCAAATTAGAATTTTGCAACAATGGCTAGATATTTTAAAAGTTCTCATTTTGTTCCATCTTCAAACTCTTTTGAAGTTGCTTATTCATTCTAAGTTTTCCCTATTGTTACTTCATTTCTACTGAAAACCAGCTTTCTTAAGTTTTCTTAGGTGTCATGTAACCCATACCACTTTAGGTTTGGGTAGAATTTCTACCTTTTTATCTTTTTTGAACAGGTTGATTGGTGAGGATGAACAGTATCTATCTCATGTTCTTTTTCCAGGTCTTTGGATGCAAAGAAGAGGTTCTATTATAAAAAAACCTCTCTCCTCATACAGCTATAATTAATTATTTTTCTGGATCTTGTCAAAGTGATTTATGGTTTTATGTCTGAAAATGTGCTTGTGTGCTTTATGAAAGGAATTACTGCCTAATTTGCTTTTCCTGGTTATACAAATCTGGAGACAGTGAACAAATATCTAGCATGCAATTTCTGTGTCCAACATTTTTCTTCTACTTTGTTAAATAAAGAAATAATTAATAATCCAATTGTCTGAAATGGAACACCTAAAGAAATCTGGCTGGATGTTTCTTCTGAGTTCTCTGTTAATCCTGCAATTGCTTAACTGTGAGTAGAATATATTTTCATAGTATGAAAATGAAAACTCCCTTGTGAGAGTCAGAACACATTAGTTGTTAAAGTTCCCTTTACCTCCCCTGATTTCTGTTGGCAAATGGATTTTGCTATCACAAGAAATACTGAAAGCAGTGAAGCAAATGACATGAAAAGGATGCATACATGAAAAGCACTGATAAGGGATAAAGTATTTGTAATATATGTGATTCTTCTGTCAGTTATATCAGCTGAAAAGATAAGATAAATTCTTCACACTAAGCCTATGCACGTTGTTTTCAGTACTACTAAAAAAAAATAAAAAATTTTTGCCATGAAGCATTATTCCTTTCTCATTTGTTGTTGATATTTGTCTACTGTGAGACAACTGGGCTACATTACTAAAAATATTTTGATTTTATTTCTTATTTCTGAAGTCACGAAGGCAAAGGCCATGAAGGACAAAGAAGTTGACCCCCATAAAGCAGACTTGTAAATCCTGAAATAAAATATGAGTAAAGGATGAGTTGTCTAGTCAGTAGAAGATGGGAACCTTGCACATGCTTATAAGACTTGCCAGAATTTCTCACTCTCAAGAACTGAATTCCAGATGTTTGACAAGATTCTTGGTTACAGATCTCCAGAAATGTATGAATTCCAATTCATACCTTTTCAGTGATTTCCAAAGTTTCCCACTTGTAGTGCCTCAGGTTTTAATGTGGGGACAACCTTTAAATAGTCTCATGGAAAAAAGCTCTCTAAGCATTAAATTAATTAGTGCACTAATGTGAGCTGAAATATATTTTGTTCAAAAGTTGCTGTTGTGAATGTTTTAATTGTCACCGTTGTGCTAAAACTGTGTTGAAAGACATTTGCTATGTAAAAGAGTTGAGGGGAAACTAATGAAACAACAGTGAGACTGAAGGAAAGGAAGTTCTAATTAGCACTTTTACTACTATATTTCATTATGTTCTGTTATGTTGTTGAATTCGAGAATTCACCTAAAACTAGCATACTTTTTTGGGGTAAAAAGTGAATATTCACTGTCATGCACTACCTCATGGCTTACAGCCTTATAAAGAAACTGTGAACTGCCTGAGGAGAGTTTTCTCTATGCATAGAGCATTTGGAATTAATCACTCTTAAACTTCACTTGCAGTTTAGTAGTAAACCCATGGAGCAGCTCTTAAACTTCTCACCACACCTTTTGACAAGTAGGTAAGCTTCACCCCTCAGAGAAGAATAAGCAAAAGAATCAGAAAGATAAAACTGAGAAAATTTGTCAGTTGAGGAAAAGACAGTTTAATAGATAAAGAACAGCTGCACACACAAGCAAAGCAAAATAAGGAATTCATTCACTGCTTGCCATCAGTAGGCAAAAATCCAGTCACTTTCCTGGTGTTCTTGTTTACTGGGACAGAATTTTAAAGTTAGTTTTCTGTTGAGGAAAACTGTGATTCTGTAGGGACTACAACACTCTATTCCATGGGAACAAAGTGATAGAAGCTTTATTATAATTTTTTCAGCTAGCTCTGGTATGCAGGTTACCATAGTGATTAAGGTTTTTGACAGTCTTGAGTTAACCAGATGCAGAAGTTAGGAGGAGCAAAAGCCAGGGCAGATGACCCAAGCTGGCCAACAAATTTATTCTATACCACAAACATCACGTTCACTATGAGCTGGGGAGTTTACTGAGGATGGCCTCCTTCCTGCTGCAATTTCTTCCCTCTTCTGTGGCTGACATCTCAAAAGGGATTTGTTTACCATACTACCCCTGAGGCCTACTGTCCCATAATATTTTCTGAGTATAACTCTGTGTACTTTATATGTGTTGGTTTTACTATTAATATTTATTATTTTTTGATTCATATATTCATAACTTCAACTCACAAATCTCCTTTTATTTTCCTGATCCACCTCCCTGAGTGGGGAGAAGGCATTGAGTAATGTAGCAACTGTATAAACCATGACACCTGGGAAACATAGCTTCATTACATGTAACAGTCACTTGGGAAGACAAATATCATAACCGTGAAAACCCCCCTTCCTCCTTCTTTCCCCTAGCTTTTATTGCTCAGCTTGACTTCATATGGTATGGAATATCCCTTTGGTCATTTGGAATGACCTGTCCTGGCTGTGTCTGCCCCCGACTTCTTGTGCACTCCCATCACTGGCAAGCTAGTGTGAGAAACAGAAAGCCTTGACACTGTGCAAATACCAGTTAGCAATAGCAAAAACATGGGTGGGTTATCAACATCATTTTGGTCCACAGCACCATACTAGCTGCTATGAAGACAATTAACTCCATCCCAGCCAAAACCAGTACAAAAGTTCTGCCCTGTGTGATTGTTGGTTTTGTAGCAGCCTGCATAGCATACTGTTCTGCTCAAAAATTAGGTTTATTATCATGCAAGATTTGAGACAAAGTGTTCTCTTAAATGTTCTATTAATGTGAATAGTAAGCAGCAATTACAAAGTTTAGAAATAAGTTTACAAAGTATGGAAAAAAACAAGTAAAACTTTTTCTGAAAACTTTACATAGTTTCTGTCACCAAGTGTTTTCTCCATCATTTTGTTCTGTTGTTCAAACAGGTGCATTCGGGCAGGACTTTTTCCCCTCAAAAATTAAATCTCTTGTGTTTTGATTACAGCTTAACATGCATTCCTCTTTTCTGCTCACAACCTCAGAATGCTATTAATGAATGAAACTTTGGAACTTCACAGTGGTTTTCAGGTAATTCTACAAATACCAGCTTTAGATTGAGAAGAAACAGCTTATTCCTTAATTTCTTCTAGGACAAGAATAAAGTGTATTCGTTCTTTCTAATACCAGTTTTGTGGGGTTTTATTTTTAATACTTGTCCATTGATTTAATTTTTGACATTAATTTTATATTAATTTTGGCAGCAATTTGATAATTGTAATGTTTTTATTTTAATAAGCGTGGAAATAATTGTGCATATTAGTTTAATTAGTCTTGCTAGTTGTTACATTTTTTGTTTATAATAATTTTAAATTATTGTATGTATCATCTTGCACCTATTAAATTTTAAAATGAGTCATTATCACTTTAGTTAAAAGACAAATGAGAAATTTTCAAGATAATTATGGTTGGATTATTTTTAAAATTTTTATTAATGTGAAAATCCTTCACATGGTCACTGTAGAGCAGATGAATTTCATTCCTTCTCTTCTGAATGAATGAATTAAAGTAATTTATTCCTTCAGTGTCACAATTTTATACTCTTTTACTCCCACCACAAAAAAAAGAATCAATCTTTAATAACTCATAAGAAGACTCATATTTGTAAACCTAATTTTATGTGATGTATCTGCTGGTTATGTTTCACTTATTGCAAATAAATTGTAGTTGTATTACAATTCTAAATGTAGTACTCTCATAGGTGTTAAATTAGTGTCATTTCAAGTCTGTTTATTCACAGAATAAGTTCATTCCACTGTATTGAAATATGAAATGGCTGATCATATATTTTCCTACCTGCTTTAGAACTCAGTCTAATTAGCAATACAAGTTCTTGTGAACATTTTATACCCATGTCTCAAAGCTTGTCCCCCACTGAAATCTAATTCATGTTCATGTTAGTCCCTGTCTCTTCCAAAGCCTTCACAGAATCACAGAATCACAGAACG
>NW_010176971.1:50246-52919 GCF_000695765.1 Mesitornis unicolor | reverse complement strand
AATCCTGCCCGTCAGGAGACAGTTCCCAGGGTCTCTCTTGACAAGGTGTGCAGACACCCACCAAAACCATAACTGAAATGAAAATGGGGACTATTGTTGTGGTTTAGGGCTGGGCTGGCCACTAAATCCTGGACCGAAATTGTCTATTAACCCATCTCCCCTCCCCAGAAGGGAAAAGAGAATAAGGGAGAGAGACTTTACGGGTTGAAAAACAAAGCTAACAGATTTAATAAAACAATAATACTAATACTACGGGATAATAATGTAAATAGGAAAATAATGAAATATATACAAATATGTACAAATATATATACAAAACCAATATTAAATCCTCCCCCCACCCTCCTCCAATGACGATTACATCACCAGAGGCTCTGCGGAGCAGGGCACTGGAAAAGTCCCACACCAGCAGGTGGGAGCTGATGCAGGAACACACGAATCAGGGTCAGAGGCAGATGAACCAGCAGGGTTCTGCTCTGACTTTGGCCATTGTTGGACTGAGACAGAAGGAAGGGTCCAAAATGGAAGGGCTCCAAGATAGAAGGGTCAAGACCCTTGCGATACCTTGGCTTTATACTGAGTATGATGTATGTACTAACTGACCTAGTTAGTCAGTTTTGGGTCTGCTTCCCCCACGTAGGCACAGACACGGCACCCATGGTGAGACAGTGGCCTTGAACATCACTTCCAGCAACAGCAGTGATGTTTGGAAAAACATGCTGCTAGTTTCAGCAAGTTCAGCCACTTAGAAGAGACTGAGCTGAAAAGTAAAATCACTAAATAGAAAATCAGTTCTATTTAGCTCAAAGCAGGACAACTGTGTGTTAATATCCCTGACTTATGTAGAGATATGCAACATTTTCTGGGCCAGGTGGTCTGGCTCTGAGTTGTCTTGAAAAGAACTGTTATGAGCCCTTAGGCAGAGACAAAACTTCTCTCCTTTGTCCAGGATTTAGTGGCCAGCCCAGCCCTAAATCACAACAATAAGTGCCATTGAAAGTATCATTAAGGTATGTACCATCTTGATTCATCTCCCTTAATTATCTGGCTAAAAGGGTCCTCACTTAGGCTATGAATCCAGGTTGTGTCTATATTATAATATATAGCACTGCAGTATCCTCCATGGTCCTCATCCTCAGATGTCTACTCCAGTCACCACTCAACTGCATCTTAGGATGAAGCTGTAGCTTTTGCTCTCCCTCTGTGTGCCCTGGCTGTTTCTGTAGGAAAACCTGAGCCCCTGGGCTGGGAGGGAGCCTCAGGAGACCCAGCATTTCCCCAGGCTGATGACAGAGTGGCCAGGACTGCAGGACACACCACGAATTGCACTGTCCTGCAGTACAGACATATCCCAGATCGCTAAGGGACCCCTCCAGACTGCGAGCTGTCTGATCCTAACGTCGATGTCTGAGATGTGTGGGATAAATTGTCCCCTCCAAGTGTCTCTCTTTTGTTGACAAAATCTCCTTGAACAGGCACTTAACTTTCAGGCAGCTGAAATCAGACAAGGTGAAACCCCCCCTCACTGACTGTGTTTTTTCAGTGGCCCACTGAAAGCATAAAAGAGACAAATATGAAATGTGTGACTCTGCAGAGGTTTTGCCATTGATTATTATTGACAGTAGCTTGCCTCTGATTATCCTGGAGCTGAATGCTGGGCATCCTTCTCTAAGAAATGGGTTGTATAAGTGGTAGGGATTTGGGCATGTTTTCTGTGACAGCCCCTGTAAATGATACAAAGGGGTCACTGTCTGCTCTGCTTGGGGTACATATTGCTGGGATGTGTGACCTTGTGGGTCTTCGTCACGGAGAGAGGCAAAGGACCTTACTGTGCCAGTCCTGCTGGGAATTAGGCATGAGCTCAGTGCTGACCTCTTAATTTCTCAGCAGAGTTTTTTGCCTAGAAGCAAAATAGTACATGCCTTGGGGAGTTTACTGTTTGTTAGCAGTTGAAATGTCTCAGGACTTGATAAAAGCTTTGAAAAACTGCACTTTGAGTGTATACAGCTCCCAAGAGTTGAAGCTCTCAGCTGATTTCTGGGAAGCTCCTCCATGGCCAGTTATTCTCAGTCTCTTGTGTTTCAGCTCCATCCCTATGTAACACCTAACATTACTATCTCCTCCCAGATCAGGCCTGTAGAAACTTGCTGGAGTCCTTATGATAACCTCTTTATATCTTTTGTCACCTGAAAATGAGTACTGACACTGCCTTTTACTGCTTGCAATCTGAGGCAATAAATCAAATGTACTGTCTCACACACAAATCCTCCTGGTTTTGTCACTGTCTGGCTTTTAACTCAGCTCAGACTGGACATTATTTCTGGTTTTAGACCAAGTACAGCAACTAGATGCTTGCCACATTGCTAATATTTTAAGACATAAAAATATCAATCACTGTTACTCTGGATAGATGTTATCCAGTATGGCCAATGCACAAATGACAACTTTTGAGGGTGGAGAGTAGCAACAAGATAGAAAATACCCTGTTTTATCACAGGAGAGGCCAGCTACTGAAGGATGTGCAGACACACATCAATGTCTAAAACTACTATTGGTTAAAGAGGATGATCTGATAAAACATGGATATTAGAAATGCCCTCAGTTGCTGTCCTGCTGGCTAAAGGTATTTCAAAAATCAAATCATGGTAAGTGTGATGTATCAGGACTTCTTGT
>NW_010176971.1:0-50215 GCF_000695765.1 Mesitornis unicolor | reverse complement strand
CTTTCCCTGTACTATTCTGTTAATATGTGGAAAATGTGGCAAGATGCCACAGTGTCTTCAGCTATTCTGGACAAAATCCCGCAGCAGTGGGAGCCCACGCTGTTTCCTTCGGTGTGGCACTGAGCTGCTGCAGCATTTCCAACATGAAATATCCTACAGAAGGAAGGCAACGACAGAGGTAAAATGCAGCCTACATACATGTGTTTTCTTTGTCTAATTGAATCATAGAGTGGATGTGGCAGTGTATCTGTACAGGCTGGGAGCTCCTTTCATGCGTTCTTTTTTATCAAACATCTGTGGAACAGGATTAATATTTTTAGCTGCTCTTTTATTTTATTTTTGAAGAAATTAGTCCTTTCAACATGATTTCTGATAGAATCATATTGCCTAATTTCCCATGTTTGAAGTGACCTTTTTCTCTGCTTCTCTCTGAATGAAATTACTTATGAAATTCATTATTCATAGCATCAAGACAGAGACCCAGTTTCGGAAAGTCATGGGGTTTCTTTCTTTGAAAGTCTTTTGAAATCAGACTTCGCTCAAATATGCCACTCTCTCATGATAGTGTCAGTAACATCATTCTAGAAAGTACAGCACAGGCAAATGGGAAGACTGAGAAAGTTATCCATTACAGAAATGTATTTGTAAATAAGGTGATAACATTTTCTGCTGCCATGGTGAGTTCTTGATTAAAGTTTCTGGAAGCTGTGCACACTAGATAATCAACAAACAAGCAAATACTTGACCACAAAAAATGTTATCTTGCTGCTATATGTGATTTTTGCAATGACCCCTTTTTCTGCCAAAAATAACTCTAGAGGTCAATGCTTGCTTGCTCTGTATCTGTGAAGAAAATCCATATAGTGATTTCAGATGATAAATTATCATACCTTTCACCTAGATATAGATGTGTTAATATTCTTAGGTGGTCATATTCTTCAGTTTCAAGCAAATATATTCAAAGCTGCTTGTTTCGTACCATACAGTGATGAAGAAAAGGAAATCTCACAAGTCTCAGGATGTAGCTCCGGAGCTTGGTCCAGATCAACAGCCAGTTTTTGGATAAGGAGTCGGCAAGTTTCTCTTCTTTTTATTTGTTTTCATCTCTGAGGAATATTGGCCATGTGAGGTTTTGACTCAGACTAGTGTACCATTTCCAGTCTTCTGATAAGATGTGATAAATGGAGAGAAACCAAATCCCCTAACTTCTTAGAAATTTAAGCTGTAATCTAATGTCACACCGACAGCTTTCTAATACATATATGTCCATATATATGTGTATGAAGCTTGTGTGAAGCTTTTATTGGAAAGTTTTGATGAAAAGTGAAAGTAAGTCTTCCAGACTTTTGTCCAGCGCTGCAAGAAAATGTGTCTTTATTCATTTTTGCAATTATGAAGTTAAGACTGTCTCATATGTGATTGTTTAGGCTACATATGGGCTGTCTGAATTATGGAGGATTTTGTTCACATGCTGAGACATTTTTGTTCACTTTTCAGAAAGAAAAAAGTCTCTGTGTCTCAGGCTACTAACTTAGACTTCCTGCATCTTGGGTGAGCAGCCGATTATCTCTGAGTTAGGTGAAGAAGGGGCACAATGGCTTCAGCAGTCACTTCAGAAATCCAGTAAAGTGATTTTTCTGTCTAGCAGATCTGGATCAATTTTGCAAATGTTTGGCAATAAATGAAACCAGTTGTTCGTGAATCGAGTACTAGCTTGATTTTTTATTTAGTTCTGTTGCTTACATATAAGTGAAGGTAATAGGATCTTTGCAGTATGTAGCAAAAACACGCAACTGATTTTTTAAATTTGTTTCTTAACATGGCAGGTCTATGATAACTGTCACTCTTTTTCCTTGTAGCATACGCAAAACCAGTAATATCATAATACAAAAAGAGTTTAAACTGTTGTTGTGTGCCAAAGAAGCGACTGCTCATTTTTAATAAGCCATCTGTTTCATTTAGAAATTGGCTGTTTATAAATTTCCTTTACTCGGTAAAATGTTGGCTTCTTCTAGTAGTATTGAGAAAAACCCACAGGATCCAACTAATAAACTGTATTCTCTTTCCACTGTGAAAAAAAATCACAGATGAAGAAAACTTACAGTATGAGGCATGGCACCAGATATTTGTGGCCAAGTGAAGCTGTCGTGGGTGGGAGGAGGTGGGCGAGGAAGGGAGGGCAGTTCCTGCCCATTCCCATGGACAAACCTCCCCTTGCACCGTGCTGGTGGGAAGCTGACATGGTTGGGAAAAGTGACAGAAAGGAAAGGAGAAGGGAATCTAAGGGATTATGGTCATGGCCTGGATTTCCCACGATACTTCAGGGGGAGATCCAGGGCACAGTGTGTTCCTAGGATGAGGTTTAAAACAAGTTGATGCTGTTTAAAATAGGCCTCGGTACTGAAATTGCTGTAACAGTTTCTTGTTATCCTGCCATTTTGGAGGGCAGGGGAGACACAGCAGAAGTTCATATTTCAGTGGTTAACATCTGAGTTTCTCTAAGGGTTTTGATGGAGAAAAGGATGCTGATGGTGTGTTTGGGAGGCCCCTGGTTTGTGAGGATTGCAGCACACGTGAGAGCATACACAAGACAAAACAGGAAAGTTATTGAAAGGGCAGGCCAGAAAGGGCTCTGAAGCAAAGAGGGGCTGCAAACAAGCTCCAGCAGCTGAACGTGCAGTGTCATGATGTGAGAAGCTGTGAACAGATTGAACTCCTTACCAAAGGGAAAGTTGAGAGATGGCTTGAAGGAAGGAAGGATGCTTAACGCATATCAAAAATGCAACATGGTTCTTCAGCAGGGCTTTTGCTGAGGATTTTTCAATTTTGCTGAGAGAGGCATAGCAAGATGGCTGCAAATTGAAGTTAGATAAAATGAATCCTGAAAGAAGATGTGGTTTCTTAGCAGGGAGAAAAGAAATGATTTATCAAGGAATGTGGTAAATTCAACATCTCTTGATGTGTTTATGACAAAAGTAAAGCACATCTTTTAGGAGAATATTTAATCAAGCACTCAGAAGAAGTTCTACAACTTGTTTGCGCAATGGGTTATGCTGAGTGGTTGTGATTGTTTTTTCTTGACTTTGGAGCCAGTGAATATATGAAGTTCCCCATTTATTTTCTTCCACAGAAAGAGAATAAAAAAACCTGCATTGTCCCAGCATATTCACTGTTCTACATTAAGAATTGCCTATAACCAAATCTCATTACTTAGAGTTTCTGACAGATGCCTGCAGTGGTCGGAGTTTGTTGCCTTTCAGTACCGATTTGTCTGGAAATACTTTGTGTGGGGCTGGGTGGAGGTGGCAATTATTCCCCCTTGAAGTGGTTGGTTTGTGTGTACTTTCCACATGCTCAGGGTCTGCCTCAGCCACTTTTGGGGTCAGAGCGAAGTCTCTGCCCCACCTGGGTGCCATAGTATCCCGTGTCCCATGCTGTGCATCGGTGCTCAGGACCCCTGGCTGCATCCAGAAGCATCGCCCCTGCCCGTGGTGCAGCACGAGGCCTGTCTGCACATCAGGGGCTGCCCATATCAGGGATATGCAGGATTTATGTTGTTTCAGCTGTTTTCTTCCACAGTTTATAGCACAAAGGGTGCTGTTATCGCCTACCCACCCTTTGCCAGTCAACACACTGCTCCTGCAAGGTCTCAGGAGGATGTGACTGGTGGGGAACAGCAGCTCAGTCTCTCACTTACTCAGATGCTTGAGGCCAAATGAAGGTACTGGATAAGGAAAAATTAGTAAAATGTTCCACCTTTTCAATACAGGAAAGCAAATTAAATGTTCTGTTCTGGCCACAATTAAGTGACAAGAAATTCATAACCTTGTAAGAGGTGTAAAGGTTGCATAGCAGAGTACATAACTCCAGTCCTCCCATAAAACTATCTAAGATGCAGCAAAACTTACAGAGAATAGATGAATCTGTTAACTGTTGTAGCTTTTTGAAGTATTTTCAATAAAATCCTGTTGGCTTCATTCTTAGACTAGACTTTTTCCTAAAGAAGCAGGTATTTTATTACGATGTTTGTCTTGGACTTTAAAGAATTGCAGTTTTAATGTACCAAATTACTTCCTTATTAAAAAGTCAGAAAGCAACCTGATTAAGCTGTTAGAAATTCTCACTTTACTATCCAAACAATTTCACTTGGTTAACAGAAAAATTTGAATCCAAATTTTACTGGCAGTCAGTAAACTTGTAATTGGGTTAAAAAAGAACAGGGAATTTGTTTGGGAAAAGTGGGAAATCAAGTTCAAAATTTCCTTACTCCAATAATTCTTTGGAAAGCAAGAAGTCAGGCAGTACTAAAAATAAGATTTATGAATGCTACCTTAAATTAGAGGTTGTGTTGTTACATATACATAAATTTAAATACTTTCCACAATTCAGTTGATTTCTTTGTTGAATGTAGATCTTAATAAATCATGCCTGTTACCACAGTCCATTAAATGAGATACATACTGTGGCCAATTTAATGTTCTCCTAGGAGTACTGGATGGAATCTTGGCCTCATGGAAGTCGGTAGGAGTTGTGCCATTGGCTTCAGCACATCCGGGTTTTTCACATCAGTTTTGAATGTGCGTGACTAGTGTGCTTGATTTTCAACCTTAATGTTTGGTTTTGCACTTACATTGGGAAAGAACATTTTAAATCCTATCAGGAAGGAAGCCAATGCGTGTTCTTAAACCTTTGGTATTATTTCCTTTGGAAGAGCTAGACAGAGAATAGTATATATTTTTCTTTATCTGATGGCAATATGCTGCACTGAAATGAAAAGCATTTCAACCTGAATTCAATTTTCTGTTTTCTCATGTGTGTTTGTGAGTGTGTGTATACTGCTGACGTTATTTTCTATTGACTTGAGACACAGTTAAATATGGGTGACGGGCACGATAAGACTTTTCTTTGTAAACCTTTGCCCATTAGGAATTGAAGGCTAGTAAGAAAATCTCTTCACTTCTTCAGTTTCTTTTTGGTGACTGGAAATTCACAGCAGATGGCCCCAGTTCTCCTCTCATTTACACCATTCTGACTTCACTAATTTAGGTCACAGTAAATCCTGATTACCCAGCTATGAAAGTGGGATCGGTCCAGCATTTTGGCAACCGGCTCTGTCTATAAAAACAAGCGCTTAGTACAAAGGAGCAGTTTGTGGCTCTAATAAAACCTATGGGATTTTTGCTGCTTACTTCACTGGAATCTGGATGTCACTAAAATGTACTGGGGTTCTTCTCTGTTCACTTTCTGGTAATGAGTGATGGATGGAATATCCTAGAGAAACAGAAAATGAAAGAAGACATCACTTGCTAGTTATAGAGCAAGCTGATGTACTTAATGTTTGCAGCCTTTGCAAAAGTGGGTTTTGTTTATGTGATTTTTCACTGCCACTGCAACTTCTGTGAGGGAAGAGCAGTGAAATCTATGCCCAGCGTACCATAGGCAAAGACCTGATCAGACAGAATAGAACAGCAGATTTAATTTCCATTTTGTGCAAGAGATATTTAGCATCTCTGCTAAGCTGTAATATGGCACTGTTTATTTATACAGAATTTGCTAGGTTTCCATAAAATTTCTGTAGAAGCTTTGTGGCACCAGAACTCTACATAAATGCAATTTGCAGGTTTGTCACTTTTTCAGCTGTATTTTCCATCCTTCTCATCTTTGTGTTATGGAGAGATACTGACTTTGTGGAATCACTGCAGAAAGTTATAAATGATGTATGAAATGAGAAATCCCTGCTCAGAGCACAGAACTTAATCTATGCTATTTGCTGTGAAAGTCAGCTCAACTGCAAGCAGAAAAGCCCACCAAATCCAGAAGCTACAGACTAAGAAAACCAAAGCCCACTCTAAGTATTATTTTTTTTCCACTTTGTACCTGGGATAAGCCAGGGCATGGTACTGTGGGCTACAGAAAGTCATGAGGAGGGAGGGCATCCACAGCTCAGACGTGCTGAGGTGTTCTGTGAAGGCTGTGGGTTGAGGAGGTTGTCCTCAGCTGAGTGAGAAGCTTCTGTGCCCATGCTCAAATTGGGAGGGGGATACAAGTGAAGAATCTGCACTGCAAAATACAGATTGGGCTTAATTCAGTCCTGCACATGGTCATCATGCTCATCAGGCAGTTTTTCTGTCAGCTGCAGTGGGAACAGGGCTGTACATGGTAGCTGTTTCCATGTTATAAGACCATTCCTGCATCTCGCTGTGGCATAGCTTTGCCTAAGTGTGGGAGAACCTGATCTTTGAAGAAAGTCACTGCATGGCCGCTAACAAAACAACACTATAAAATCCCCCAGGATTTTGCATGTTGAATGCTGTGTCTTCGTGCTCATAATGTTCACAGCACATGTGTGGGACCACTGGTGGACACAACCTCCATCTTATCTCACCTTGTTGGACCAAGCAGTGACTCCACAGCATGCACAGAAACCACAGCAACCCTGCAGGATCCAGCCCTTTGGAAAAGTACATGCTGGAAGAGCAAAATATAATCCTGAAAGGGTGCAGTGATTTCCCTCTCCTCACCCATTACAGACCTTCTCAGACTCCTGCATAAAAGCTACCTTTTTTGACTGGGGTCAGGTATGTTACTGCTTGTTGGCAGTGTCTTTCTATAAAGAAGGTATTTTTTGCAGTTGTTTAAAACTCTGTTTTTCATGAAAATTGCTTTGGCCAAAAGGTAAATTAGCCCTGCCTATGAATAGGAACAATCAGTCATTTTGCAGTACAAGCAGCGCACAAATAGCTTCAGTGGTTCCCAAGAAACAAACATCTCTGCCAAACATTTGTAGCAGAGAATACAATATTCAGGTAAGAGCAAGCCTTGGCTTAGCCCGCTGTTTATTTCCCCTGTCCTCTCTGCCTCACCGTGGACTCTGCCAAGAGGGACAGCAAGGGAAATCTCAACTCCTGTAATCCCAGGGTCATACCTGGGCAAGAGGAGAGAGCAGAGCTCTCCTGGTCAGAGACAGAACGGGTCAAAGTCTAAAGTAAATAACTTTTCTGGGACTCCATCACTGCTGCTGCCCCAGTACGTTACTGCAGGGCTGTCTATGGCTGCAGGCTCCTCCTCATAGCTGCTGTGCATCACAGTGCAGCCCTGAGTCCTGCAGGATGAAGTGTTTAAATGTGTGAGGAGGGTCGACTTGGAAACACCAGGATTTATTTACAGGACAGTTGGCCTGTAGTCTAGCACACAGAGCTACTGCTTATATCCTACGTAAAATAGATGACTTGGCACTTGGCAAGTGCTACAGGTATTGCTAAAGAGGTGTTTCTTGGCTCATCCATCTTTTGCAAGGTGCAGAGGAACTGTGGCAGCTATATAAAGAGTCTGGGGAGAAATAGAGACACATGAGTAATGGAGTAGTAAAACTCAGTTCAGCTCCTTGGCATTTGCAAACTCACAGCCAAGTCCTGCAGCCTTAACTTGGGGGGAAAAAAAATACCTGGAGAAATCCAAGGGAGTTGTGTCTTAGAGAGCCTCTTGACAGCCTGCTTGTGCTAGGGGTAGGTGTTCAGCAGCGCAGGTCCCTCTCTTTGGCCGTACAGGATATGACCGGGGTAAGGATCTCCTCTCAGTGTCACCATTGATACAGAATTAATCAGAAACTTAAACAATTCAGCTAGAAATATATGCTGTATTATTAGGAACAGCTTCTAAAATGTTGATAATCAACTGCTAAAGCACATCTTAGGGAACTGAAGGGGTTTATAAATAATCATTAGTATAAACTGCTCCCTGCCGTGAGGCACATCTCTTATTGTGTCTGCTATGTCCCTTTTGGCTTTCTCAGTGCATCATCAAGCATGGATTAAGGTCAAATAAATTTAGGATGAGTGAACACGACAATCTTGACTAAGTTTCCAAAAATGTGAAGGACGTGATCTTGTCAGTGAAGAAGTGTGATGTATTCAATTCCACTAAAATACTCATATTTCAGCACTGGTTCAGTAGACACTTTCTCAGGAAAAATATATTCACATCACTATGTCAAAAAATACATTATGTTTAGAATAATATGTATAATTATGTAAATATAATGAGAAATAATTATTGTAGAAGTGAGTATGCTTCCTTCCTATTTTTAAAGTGCTTTACTGTTCATAAGATGTTCATTTTTGAAATTGTATCAGTTATATCAGGGCTGGGGACACTCCAGATTTGAGCAAGCAAGCATTGTGTTACATAATCTTATTCTTATGGTTATTGAATTTTCTCTTAAAAGAAGTTGGACTCCTAGACCAACCTTTTTTGTGTGCGTGTTTGTTTCCAGTATGATGTGGTTCATGCCTGCTTTACAACCATGATGTTAGTGCCAATTCTAACTTTTTGCTTAAATAGATCTTCCTGATGCTTATTCTTAGATACATATCCAGAAAGCAGCCAGTTCTCAGTCACTGCCTTGCTAAAGCCAGGCTTTTTCTCCTCTTATGCTAAAAGAAGCTCTCTGCTCCCCAGGTAGGATGATGTGGAGGTGGAGGAGGATGCCTATGGGAAGTGCCTTCAACAGCAGCAGAGCTGAAGGAGGGAGGACTACAGAATCACAGCGTCACAGAAACATTAAGGTTGGAGAGACCTCTAAGATCATCAAGTCCAACCATCAACCTAACACCACCATGCCCACTAAACCACGTCCTGAAGTGCCATGTCCACACGCTTCTTGAACATCTGCAGGGATGGTGACTCCACCACCTGCCTGGGTAGTGTGTTCCAGTGTTTGACCACTATTTCAGTAAAGAAATTTTTCCTAATATCCAATCTAAACCTCCCCTGGCACAACTTGAAGCCATTTCTTCTTGTCCTGTCACTGGCTACATAGAAGAAGAGACCAACACCCACCTCTCTACAACGTCCTTTCAGGTAGTTGTAGAGAGCAATAGGGTTTCCCCCGAGTCTCCTCTTCTCCAAAAGGAGTCTCATCTCTCAGCCCCATCTCTCTGCACTGAAAGAGCATAATAAACCTGACACCCATGTGAAGAGGAGAATGCTGACCAAACTCAAAAAATGAAACTTGACCAGAAGACACCAGTAAGTTAGGTGTGGGGAGTGCTGGTGGGAGCTTCTGCAAACCTGGGCAGGGAGAAGACAAAGCTTTATCGAGGGAAATTAATGAATGTGAGCAGGCCAGGGTCCCTGCTGCAAGCAGAAAAACCCAGCCGTTGCAGTATCCACAATAAAGAAGAATGAAATCTCCCCAGAGAGAGAGCCTTCAAATGGCTCCCTGGGCTTCCTCAGCACGGGCAGCGGGACATTTCCCTGCGGTGTCAGCTCCCTGTGCTGAGAGGAAGCGGCAGACTCGCCCAAGGAGCCCGTCATTGCTTGCAGCCTGTCTCTTTAGCAGCGTGCTGAATGCGCTCCCTGTCCTCTGCCGTCCGTCAGCCGCGCTTCTGAGCTTCACCAGCCAGACTTTTGTTGACTTCCTATGTATTTTGCCTTATCCTCTGGTTTCTCAACTTAGGTTATTTATTTAAGTACCTTTTTTATTTTTTTTTGAGAATAGAGTTTTTATGGGTTTTATAGCTCTGCACAGCTATCTCACATTTTACAATGGGTACCACATTGAACAGTTGTTAACTCTAGATGCTGTTGCCTGTTTGGCAAGCTGCAGTCATTTTTTCTTCAATATCTAGTAACCAAAGTGATTAAGGTGTGTAGCTAAACTCTATCCCATGCTATGGATAAAGACTGGTAAAGTTTCCAGTGTTTGTTCGGACCTTTTTTTTTTTATGTTAGCAAAATCTGCTTTATCATTTAAAGCACAGGAAGGGAACTGATTGCAATAAAAGCAGAAAAGGATTTATAAGCATGTTGTTCTTATAAATAAAACCACGCTGCTTTGCCAAATTATGTAAGACATGGCACGTTGCACTGTTCTGTTCCTTTCATAATCTATGGTGCCATATGGACTTAAAAAAATAGGACTATTATATGGATTTCTGTAGTATAATTTGCATCAACACTTATATTGATTGAATAAATGAAATGACATGAACAGTTCTGTCAATCTTTGCAGATTTGTAAGATTACAGCGGTGATGATTCTATGTCAGCAAAAAACTCTATAGGAATTTCTAATGAAGCCACAGCCAGTTCATTAATATACATATGTTTGAAATTGCAGCCCTAACAATTGAGTTCTATGCACTGAACACTATAATATATATTGTTGTGAGCTATATGCCCTCAGTTAATTTCTGTGAATTACAAGAAAATTATGGACTGGAGAACATTTTATTATTGTGGTTTTCATCCAGAAATACAGCCTTCCACTGATGAAAATTGAAAACACTGAAAATTAAAATGTAAATGTATTTATCAAAAGAAGAGGAAAAAATTGAATTCTGAACTTTAACTGCTTTTACATTTTACTTCTTCAAAAAGCAATTCTGATATTTACATCTCAAAAGCACAAGTAGGCTCTGTAATATTCATTTGGATTCTTACTAGTAAGTGACTGGCTTTTTGTTGCTAGGGGTCTGAAGATTTGTTTTAGTAAAATAGCATTGAAAACTATGTGTACGTTTGTGTGTACATATTCTGAGAGACAAACAAAATAAATATACTTTTATTAGTGTTTCTTCCCTTTCTGTTAAACATGTCCTTTGTGTTTTTTACAGGTCCGTGCCACATTAGATAGAAAGTGTTACTCATCTCCTTGTAGGGAAGAAAGAAAAGACAGAGAAACAGTGATACACACTAGAAGCTTCTTTAGAATGAAATTTAGCAAGTAACAAATGGAATAAAATGCATAACTCGTATTTCATTGCTGCCAGATTTTTTTTTTCCCTTAGCTTCAGGAAAAAAAAAGTACTGCTTTTTGGTTGACATCCTGACTTAACTGACGAGATGTTAGCAGCCCCTGAGAAGAAGAAAATCCATATGGTGAAGACAACTGTGGGCTCAGTTTCCTACAGAGGAAGTGTGTTGGATAAAGCATGGAAGCAGGTAAGCTGCGCAACAAGCTGGGACAACATGTGCCTCTGGTGCTGCTGTGTGATGCATGGAAAAAAGAGGTTGATAATATTATCTGAATAGACATCATGCCTATTTGTGCAGTCCTTACTGGAAACACAGTCAGAATAGTTGACTCCCTGTAGCTAGAAGCCATCCAAATCCTCTACAAGTGACACAGGTAGAGAATAGGTAAATCCTTTGTACAGCACTTCCACTGCTCTTGTAATCCTTTTTGCTTTCTTTCCCATAACATTGGAAACATTTTTGTGGTGTGCATATTCTGCACTCGTCCCTGCTGGGTAACAGTGCTAGACCCTCTGGGTTTAAGTGACAAACCTGATTGACTTAAGGACCCGCTTTTGAATCACCTGCCCATGTGTAATTTCAGAACAGCAAACGGAGAATGGTCTCCCTTCCCTCCCTTACACTCATCCCTAGGGTCTCTGGCCACACTGTGGGATGCCAGCATGATCCCACATGTAGTGAGTGGGAAGGGGAAGGCAGCTTCAGATGGTAAATGGTATTGCATCAAGTCAGTTCATCTGTGTTTCTGCAGTTTTCTCCTCAGAGTGTCATTGATTAAGTCATTAACACAAGCCCATTAATTTCAGATGCCTGTCTCTTCTCTGCTTAGGGTGGAAGAATTCAAACTGAGTTTCCAAAATAGAATAGATGTTTTTGAAGCTTTGGCTTGACCATGTATGTCTGTTTTAGTCTCAAATGTTGTAGTTGGAAGATTATTTTTGTCTTTCCTTGATATTGTTAAATAACTTTTCTAAGGTGATAAGCAAGCATAAGAAACTCACACAGTATCATGCAGAGAAATTGCCACCGAGGAAAAGTTACTGCCTTTTAGGATCTCAGATACTAAAATGGTTGAAAATTTTTTGGGTTTATATTTCAAATAAATTAACTTGTCAAGTAGAGATTTTTAAGTTAATATCTATTTATGCTAAAAATGTTAATACCATTTTTTTCCAGAATAAATGAAAATCTGGTTTTATTATCTTTCTTTAAAATAAGTTACTCAAAATTCTTCTAACTGTTGTGTGTGGGTTTTTTGGTAGAAAAAAAGCCTTCATTGTTAGTTCTGTTTATGTATCTGATATTTGTTTTTACTTTGAAAGGACAATTACTTCAATGCCTCAGATGTTTGACACAGTGCAATATCATGGGCTATCAAAACTGAATACAACAGTAATGATCAGAAACATTTTGCTTTAGCATATAAGCAATTATTTCTATAAATTTTTTTATATTCTTAGGACTTAACAGGCATATTTGGTGAATTCATTTACATCTTGCCAATGTTTTATGCACTTCTTGTTCCAGTTTAGTCTTTGTTATTTCTGTTCCTCTTTCTTGAATTTATGATTAATGTTTCCTTAGGCAACAAAACAATACATGCCAGATCAAGAGTTATGCAAAGTCATAGCATTTTTTGAGAAATAAAATGAGTCAATAAAATATTTGTATTCGTAGCAAGTTTCCTCTCCATGCAAGATATCTTGTAGGCAAAAGTTGTTCTTAAACTAAGATAAAAAGTGCCCAAAGTGGTAAGAAAAATGGAACAAGCAATAGATATTTATGGAAAATTCCAGTCACTAGCTGGAGCTAGCTACAATTGATAAAGAGGACAAAAGAACTAATGGCATGGATTTAATGGATCAAGTTTCTCTTCTGCAGTTCATCTCTTCATTAATGGCCCATGAAAAGTGAAGACCAAGAGATTTGGACCAAAGAGCTGCCAGAGACTAGCCCAAGCATTACCTCTTGAAAGATTGCATCATTGATGCTCTAAATTAAAACTTTATTGCCATTGTAAAACGTCTGTGAGTTACCCAGGGAAAATAAAATATATGGCTTTCAGAGAGTGGTCATTACTTTTTTCAGCTAAAGAAGAAGTGTCTTTTCCCCTTAGGAGCTGTGTGAAATGGAGCCCTCCATGGACTGTCCTCAGCCGAGGTTCCTGCCCAATGACAATTCTAGCTTTTCCATTCACATCTGGTTCTTTGTTGCTTTTGTCAGAGATGAATCAAGCTTTGAGTCACATCCTCAAGCCTTGCTCTAGCAGTAAAATAAAAAAGGACCATATTTTTTAGAGTTATTTTCCAGCTGATCTAGGACAACGATGGTACATCCTCCTTCTGGATATAGCATGGGGATGCAGTGGGAGAAAACCCTTCTGCTGTTCTACCTGCCTGCTCTACACCTGACAGGCAAATATACTTTGAGACCCAGATGCCAGCTTGACCCACAGAGATTTTGGTTGGCAGTTTCTGAGCTGCAGTTCACTAACAGGACTGTTACGGGTCGCTGTTCATTGGCTGTGGGTAGGAGGACCCAGGTAGGTATCTGTGGAGGGCATCGGCTGCCTGTTCAACAGCCAAATACTCTTTGTGCAAAACAGAACATAATATTTTAATGAAGGTTCAGAGGTTTGGAGCTTCATATAGTGACTCAGGAGCATTCACGCCCAGCTACAAAGCGTGCAAGGGAAATACCTTAATAATTGCTGGGCGCAGTGGCTCAGCTTAGCTCCAAAGAACTACTTTATGCTGGATAAAATGACTCTCGCAGGCACTAAACCACAAGACCTCCTGTTTCTGAAAAACAGAAACACTCTCAGCTGAGAAATTTGGTCACTGGCAATATCCAGGCAGCTTGAAAACCAGCCACTTCTTTGACAGTGGCAGGAAATGTACCTTTTGTAACTCTTCTGCTCAGAAATCAATGAGACTGCTTTCCAGTATAAGGATCTCTTGCAAAAATGGTGTACGTGCCTAAAATTAGCAAAACTATAGTGTTTAACTGTAATTTTGAAGTAATTTTTCTTAGCTCTCACATCTGGAGGGACCTAAAATCCACAGCTGCCTGATATAATATGTAGGGATTTTTTCTTTTACGGTGAAAGCTGGATCACTTTTGAAGAGTCTTAGAGACTCCATCTCGGCGCCCTGTCCCACTGGAGATGGTTCAACCCCAAATCTCTCACCTCTCCCACATATGAGAAGCCCAATCACTTTGACACTGGTACAGGAGCTGGAGTGGGGCATGACAGGGCAGAGAGCATCTCTTGTCTCTCTGATCAAAGCTGTTCTGCTGCACAGAAAAACCTTCAAAATTCAATGGATCAAAGAGGAACCAAGATGAAATATGACTGTATCATCTAGCAGTTTGTACAGTCATCTGGCAGAACGAAGTCTGCATGCCATCCTTGCTGCTACACATATCTACATGCTTTTATATGGAAAGATCATTGAATAACATTATTTATTAAAAAGTATCTGACCCTATGGTCGTCGTTTCCACTTTTTGTTTAATTGGATTGTGTGTAAGTGCTCTGTGTAGGAGGAATCCTTATCAGAAGTATGAGGCTCTTCTTGCTGAATGGAAAGAGGAAAACATGCTCAGTAAGCTGCTGTATCTGTCTCATGAGCTAAGCTCCAGGCTGACCTGATGATCTCACAAAACAAAGAGGTGCTTATAATATATGTCTTAATTGCAGAGAAAGTATGAAATCAAAACCAGTTGTTGCTGGTGGTGATAGCTTCCATGGATCCCTGCTGCTATCTACAGAGGAGGCAAGTGCAGACAGCCTGAGAGATTACTTGCTAGTCTATGCACAGCACACACCTCTCAGGAAAAACTCAAGGATAAAAATTCATAATGTTCCTTCTCATCTTTCTCTTGCTCTGTGTCCAGCTGAGGCCTGGCTGCACAGACATCTTGGCTTATACAGCCCAGAAATTCAGGTCTCAGTGCCTTGCTGATTTTGCATGAAGATTTTGCTCCGGCTCTGCTTTGTTTCCTAAATTTGAGCCTTCTGTGCTTTACTGATGTGCATTTACAGCCAGATAATTCCCAATACTGAGAAGCGGTATGCAGAGGTTTTCATGAGGTTAGAAAATGAATCCGAAACTTAACAAACCATTGTTTATCTCATTACATGCATCTTGAGAGCCAAGAGCAACCTATGCAGTGCCACTGTTCTGTGGATTAATTCACGGCTGATGAAAACAGATTGTTCTTAAAAGCAAAAGCCCTATTGTTCGAATGCCCTGCTGTGAGTTTTGCTCCCCTTCGCTACCCATTGCCTGCAGGAGTCACAAGACCTTCAAGGATGGTGCCAATGTAACCTAAGCGAGCATGATACCCTTTATGCCTGGCTAACACATTTACTTAGAGGAGCATTCATTTCTTGGCTGGCACTTTATTTTTTCCCATTTTGTCAGAGGGATGAATGTCATGGCAGCCAAGGACAGATGAAGGTTTGAAATATTACAGGCAGAAAGCTCTCACTAAGATAATATAAACCTGATTTTTGCAAACGTATCTCTGAGGAGGAAATAGGCTAGAGATTACCATGAGATTTTTTTCTAGGTGTAAAATTCTGTTAAGATGCAAGCAAAAAAAACCCAAATCAAACCACCTAGTAAACCTATCAAACTTAACTCAGTACTAAAACTTCAGTCTTTCTTAGGACAACACTGTTTGAAATTTCCACATCATTCAATTTTAAGTGTTTTGCATACCAAATGCAAAAAAAATTATTAACTGGAAGCTTCCCCCCTCCGCCCCCTCTGAGACATACGGTGAGACAGCAACAGAAATGATGGATGTAGTGGATGATTGCTTGCTGAACCAGTGTGTGAGAAACTATGCTAGGAATAATTCATGTCAAGATATGGTCTTAACTAAAAGACATATTAAAACCAACATCTTTACAGATTTAATATCTTACATGATACACATAATCCATGACTTCTAAGGCATGTGATTATCTCAAAACATGATATTTCAGTAGAATTTCTATTTTATGAAAAGATCTCAAAAGATGCTTGATCTAATGTTAAATCAACCTTTCAAAACAGAAAGGAAACTTGAAGTCATTCTGAGGTATGGTATGGCTTCGTCTTTCAATACTGCTTCAAATCAGTAGCGATTCCCTGGGGAAAGTGGAATAACAATGGTATAAAATAGGCAAAAGTGACCCAATAAACAGGATAATAAGGCATTCTGTATGAAAATGCATTTCATATAAACAAATGATTTACTGCTTTGCCATGCTGAGAACCCACTGATGCCAAAAAATATGCTATGTCTGCTAATACAGCTGACATATATTTCATGTGTATTTCTGTCACATGTATTTTATCAAAGGGGAAATTTTACAATACTTGAAGTGACAAAAGATTAAGCTGGATGTTTAACAAGTATGAAAATCAGACAATGCTAACAGATAAAACTGGTGTTGTTCACTGCTGTAATTAGCTTTCACATGAAGAGAATCAAGTAAATTACAAAAAAAATGCCTCCTGGTTGTTAGGACAGGTATGAGATCAGTAACTGTGGCTTGTATCTGGCCACTTACTAGTACCTCACCCTGAGCAGAGATCTTGGGTGAGGTGAACAGAGGACTGAGCTGGGACACAGGGACAGGCTGAGTTAGGGCTGCTCCAGACCTAGCATGGGATCCTGGGCACGCCAATTTTCCCATGTCATCTCTTGTTTGCATCACAAGTTTAGGGAGCTGTCCTTGATCAAAGAGATGGTCATGCATTTTTCACAGTCCAATGAAATCACCCAATAATAAGTAAAGGATATAAAATATCTTCTATCAGTCCCTATAGCAGTTCTCATTAAAGGACAGCATCCCTGAGAACTGAAGTAATGGGAGCTGGGATCTGCATGTGGAAATGCCAAGTGATTTTGCTGTATTTAATGCAGAAGCTGATCAATGCAGTATCTCTAAAAGCAGGTATAAAAAAGATTGTCTCTCATTTCTCTAAGATGTGCATCTGCTTGATTTCTGAAATTAAACTGGGTCAAATTTAGCAAATGCTGGAGGAAAAAAATCTTATGTGTTCTGTAGCGACATGGAGCTTAACAGATGCTGACCAGATGGAAGCAGCCTTTTTTTTTTTCAAATGATCTAGTACTGCCAATTGAAAAGTATGTAGTTTTGTGGATTTATTGTGTTCCCCTCTGAAAAAGCTTGCTGGTTCTAACCAGTGATGTTTTTATCTTCCCATAAATTAGGCAAAGGTTGAGATTTACCTCATGATGAAAGTTTAAGATACATTCATGCAAACTAAGAAAACCATAACAGAAGCCCTGCAGTAAGATTCAAAATGCCCAGTCCTCTCTTACTGCCACTGCTTATCAGTTTATAAGTCTTGAAATAATAGCCTGCAGATCATAAAATGGCAAATAAAAATTATTTCCTATCTATAATACATCTTTCTATGCAGCAAGTTAAATCCCAGCTTTCTATGTCCTGTATGAAAGGGTGATTTTTTTTTTTCCTGCCAATGGCCGTCTTGTCAGCAGCTTCTTATTAATACCCATAATACTTTTCTTTGATGTCTTCCAACATCTCGTAACTTAAGGAGCATACATTTCTGTGCACAAGCAGTTGGACATAGCAACAGATGAATAAACAGTTTTAGTTTCTCTCAGGAAGATGGTTTGACAGCCAACAGTCACAGCTCTTGAAGAGTCTGACTTGTCTGTGTATCAGCCCTTAAACTAAACTGATTGGTGGAAAAAATTTGCAAGATTTCCAAAGAGCTATATACTGTTATAGGAATAGTTAAAGGAACTAGGGATAGTTAAATATTTGGTGTTATAAACTTTGCTAAAATCACCTCTCTGCACTCATACAAAAGATGAAAATTGCTTCCATCCAATTCTCAGAGGGAATGCAGACATTCAGAAATTAAATTTTATAACCTGCCTTTGTTTGGAAATATCAATGTATTGTAACTTTGAGGAGGTAATTCAGTCAAAATACCTTTTTAGTGTTTCCCTTAGAATTTATTACCCAAGAATCCTGGTGTGCTAAGGGAGATCAGTACTTAAGAAAAAGAGACACAGCGGCCCAGGTTCTCAGCTGGTAGGTGTGTAGCCTTGCCTTGGATTCTTCTAAATCTGTGGAATAAATCACTTTACATTACCTAAGTGTCTGACCCCAGTAAGCTGCAGAGCGAACTGTGGAGATGATTAGGCTGTTGAAAAAGGGAAAAGAACCATGGAGTAAAGAAGAAAAAAAATTTTAGTTGAAACTCTGCCACTGGAGGGGGAACCTTGATGGGAAACACATTTTGGTTCATGAGTTGGGGCAATATGTAAAGCTAGGATTAGTCAGAAGTTTGCTTCATCTTTGAATTTCACCTTTAAAATGATTCAGGTCATTGCTTCTTCCATATGAAATAAATTGAGGGGTATTTGGATCAGTAACTTTTCTATTCCAATGTGCAAATTTTTATAATCTTTATTTATTTAATTTTTCCCCCCTCCTCTTGAACTGTGCAAAATGACATGCAGTATTAGATAATTAGATCTCAGAGGTGAATTTTAATACTTTTCAGGTTACCTTGCTGAGCACATGAGCAAACTGCAGCACTTCTTATAAACCAAGGGCTAATAATCCAAAACAAAAAAGGAGACTCAATCCTTTCAGCTGGAACAGGGAGGCTGATATCTTTTTGTTCAGGACCTCAATAAGCTGAAATGGCCCATTCTTTCACAGGCACTTCTCTGTGTTTCAGGCAGATTCAACATGTCAATGAATTTACAGGTGAGCTGGATCCAGGCTCAAATAAAATGGGATACAGAGGCTCAGGCTGTGACATCCAACCAGTGAGAAAGTACTTTCCCATTTTGTCTCTGTTTCATATGAGCTTAGAAGGCAGGAACAAACAGAAAGAGGTGAAGAAGTAACAAAAGGCGGTGCAAGAGTAATGAGTTCCCTGTTCAATGCATTCAGCAATAGCTTGTAGCCAGAAGATTTCTGTGAGTGCAGTGGATGTATTTCTCTGAAATTAGAAAGGTATAAAAACAACCCTTTGGTTTTCCAGCTGTCCCACAGGATGGGATACAGAGCTGGGGTACATAAATAAAAATTGGATTAGCTTTACAGCTCTGCCCTATTACCTAATTATAGCATGGTTGGAGATATATGGTAATTTATCAGTAAAGAGAGATCTATTGAGCGTGTTAGACATAGGCTTCACACTGAAGACTATTTTAATTAATCAAGCAGCTAGATAGTTATCCTCACCACTTTTAAAGGAAGGTAAGTTAAGTTTCTTTTACAGAGCTGGTCTTTCTCAGTCCTCAACCACAATATACGTGAGTTGATAAAAAATGTGCAGACCATGCTTGCAACTTGTGTTATTCTAGTGACTCCAGTGAATTTACAGCAGACTAGAAGTTAGCTCTGCATGTTATATTCTGTTTCACCTATTTGTAATGTGAGCAACACCAATCCTACATATGAAAAGCATTTTGGAGGTTGCAAATAAAACCACAAGATGCTTAAGGAAGGAGGAGCAAAGATGGGCCAGGCATCTTTATTTCAATCACTTTGTGTGTGCTTTATTATATACTCTATAATTTTGTGACTATACATATAAAAGTGCTTGCATGGAGAAGAGCATGCAACCAGATATATATATACATTGACAGGCTAGATGATGTTTTTTAAGTCAGACTCAATTGTGGCTTTTTCTGAGTGCCTAATTTTTTTATCAGTTTTCTGCTGAAATGCTACTGTATTATTTTGAAGACTTTTTTTTCCTGTGAACCGAGGACATGAGGGTGCAGTCAGCTCAGTCACACTATGGCTGCACATCCTCTCTCTGCCATGCGATACAGATTGTGTACTGCCTCTGCTCATGGGTTCGTCTCCCTTCTCCTGTTTATTTTCCCCAGAAAATCCCTCACTGGGCAGCCTTTCTTGTCAGCATCCTCCAGGCTGGTCAAAACACACCTGGACACTACCTCTGATCCCTCTGCTATGGTGTTCCTCCAGAACCATCATTTTACTTTGATGGAGGCAATCTCTGAGCTTATGATCTGTGCCAGGGATACAGAATGAGCAAGATGTGCCAGCTCTGAATGGTGCAGCTGCTGCAAAAAGTGAGTGTAGGGATGATACTGAAGTGAGTAAATTGTTTGGGACACAAAATTTACAATTGTAATGAGGATTTGTCTGTTGACTTTCATGGTACCATCCATCAATCTTAGGAAATGGCCATGCTGTGAGCCTGATAACAACTTCAAGTCTGCTTTCTTCTACTTTAGTTCGTTCCTTTATTTTTGCTCCAGTAAGTTTCAGCACCTAAAAAAAGTGAAGTTAAAAATTGATGTGAAGCTTGCATTTGCGGTTTCTTCATACATGGGGATTCACAAGTGTAAAATGCCAACTGCTAATTTGTTTTCTTCTTACTCTTCTTGATGTGTAAGGCTTGGCTGCATAAATGAACCATTTTTTCCTCCTCTTTAGACTATAATTTTTTTTTCAAGCCTGAAAAAGCACTTCCTTCTCAACTCTCTACTCTGTGAGGCTCTACTCACCACGCTTTTCAGATCCAGGCTTGTCAATTGTCTCCAGAGCTCAAAATCTTGGGATTTGGGACACACTTACTTACTAGCAGTTCTGGTGTATGCCCCAGGCTAGTGCCTCATCTCCTGCGCTTGGGCAGAGAGACCAAAACCCCCCGGTGCCCTTATGGATTTAGAGAGAATTGCAGAGAGGAGATGAGTTCTCCATCTTAATGTTGGAGATGAGGAAACCTTTCCCCACCTTCATCCTTCAAAGCCACATAAATTAATTAAACATTAATTAGATCAGAAATAGATGAGCTGCACTAGCATGGTCAGACGTGCTCACATAAGGGACAGGAATCCTGTGTACCTGTTCCTCTTTGAAAGGCTTTAAAAAATACATTTCATCAATACAGCCAATAAAACAAGCACAAAATCAGTCTGGCAGCTAGAGCTGAACTGGAAAACCACTTTATTTTGCTTTGTTCTTTTATTTTGCAACAGGAGCTTTTTAAGGTGAGCATCTGAGTAATGTTTTGATTGCAACTTTTATTAATTTTTATTCTTTCACTATCTGCTGGAGGAAAAGAGTTGCCAACTGAGTATAAATTTCTCTCTTGAAGATGGCATTTGCTGGGGCAAAGCCAATGGCACTATGAGGCATGACTCTAGTTGCATAGACAGTTTTACCTTCATTAGTTCCTGTTCTTTTCTTTCAACATTTATAGCTGTAATAGTTTTCCCAATAGCTCTAACAAATCATTCTGCTTCTCCATTAGCTGTAATGGTATTATTCTTCAAAGAGAAAACTCTGCATATTTTGCAAGTTCTTGAATTCCTGCCTGTGGAAAGTTGGGCTGTTACCCATTTGTAGTGCTTTTGAATTCAGGAGATGGAAAATATCTTACCTGATGTGACAATGGTGCTGGCTATTGTCTAATATTTTATTTCAACTTAAAGAACTGTAAACACACATCAATATTGACTGAAGCATAATGCTAGAGACCCTTAAACATTGACATCTTCCAGAGTCCACAAAACTAAAAGTAATAAGGATTAAATGAAAACACTTCAAATTTTCTGAATTTGAATTTTTTGAGTGCAAATTTGCTGAACGTATCCTAGTTTTGAGACTCTAAGATCTTTTGCGTAAGTCTTGTCTCCATTTTTTTTTCTTAATATGTTAAGCATATTGTTTGTTCCTAATAAACAGTAGCTATAATTGAAACTACTACTGCAAAATCTGCAAACTCACATGCGTGTGTTTCTGCCTATGGCCTCTAGTTTCATCTTTTGGAATGGATGTGCAGATGAATGGCAGCTGCAGCAACTCAGCAAAACAAGTTATTGTGTTTTGGAGACTAACTATGAAAGTAGAGTCTTAAATTTGGGCATACTTTTCTTGAAAGATCTATGTTTAGTTTTAAGATTGGCCCTAGTATGTAAAATTTATTTGTAAAGTTTTACAGTTTGCTCTTCTTTCTGTGTAATTTCCAGCCATTTGCAAACATTGATCAAAGGAAATCCAGTCCCATACAAACAAAAATGTTGATTTTTGTCTTGCTCCAAGACTTTCTGTATTACTAATTGCTAGGCTTATGAGTCAAAGCTGATTGATAGAGAACATTGGGTGTAAGATGTTTTCTGATGCAGCCTTTTTACTTTGGAAAGCGCTTGGTCATTCTCCTCTGGAAAGCTAATTGAGAAGGGAGTGCTCTGGTCCTTATCAGCAAAGAACTCACTTCTATGCTTTGATTGCTTTTTCCCCCTTTTTATTTTAATTTCATGAAATGCCAAGTAACAGAAAGTTATGGTAGATCAGCATTACTGGTTCGAAGGGATCAGCGCACTGGTCCCACCTGGGGATGCTGGATCCTTGTGTCTTGTCTCCAACAGCAATGATATCAGAAATCTAGGGAAAGATTTAACTGTTGCACTTCCAGGAAACACTTTGGTATGCTTTCACAGAACTTATTAGCAGCCTCTAACAGTTTTCTGCTCAGAAACTTTGTGAGGCAGAGCAGGGGTCTCTGTGATGAACAGACCTCAATAGATTCTTCTTCTATGAATGCACTGAAATGCATTTTGCACTCACAGGAACTTCTAGCAACTGCAATATCCTGCAGCAAGTCAAACTTCAGATAAAATGATTTAATTTTAATGTTAAAAGACCCATGCCATTTGAATTTCTTTCAGAATTTAATTTCTCCTATCATTTTGGTTTTAATTCTATCTTGGATTAGTATATTTTAATTAAAGAGTTTTCTGTACAAGAGAAATCCAGTGCATGCCCAGCTGTATTTATGGGATTATAGTACTTTATTTAAGGGAAAAAATAGGTAGTCTTATGATTACAGATAATTTGCTGTAATGCTCTTATTTTATAGCAATCAATGGGAATAAAGATGGAATAAAATAACAGGCAGAAAAATCCTGTGTTGTAATCCATATAATGGAGCAACTGGAAGAGAATTAATCGCTGACTTTGCCATAAATTTGCTATTTCCTGATTTTCAAGCATTGTTTGTAAACCAAATGTTACATTAATGCAAGTTTTTATATGCCTGTAGCTTATATTACTCAAAATTTTATATGGCAGATTTTACAGCTGCTTAATACCTCAGTCAGCACTAATGCAGAATAATCTCAAAATGGGACAGAGTTTATACTAAGTTTTAATGAGCAGCACTCAGAAGTCCAAAGAAATCTCACGCTGTTTCAGACTTCTTGGTCTGAAAGTGAAGCTGAATGTGTCACCCAGCAAAGCTCTTTCTTTAAGCTGCTGAGATTTCCTGATTTCTGAAGCAGCAGCCTTCTGTGATTTCATAATTTTCTTTCCAAAGTTAGAAGAGAAATGGAAAAGCATAAAAATGTGAAAATAACAAAATGTAAATTTAACAGGAAGTTTATGTTTTTAAGGCAAATCTTTGTAGAACTTGCACTTTTTCTGGCATGGTTTTGTCTCCACTGCAGAGCTGTCATGTGAGTGCATTGGTTATACCAATACGTACAATGAAAATTCTTAACATGCCTCAAATGTCAGCTGATAATGAGAAATAAATAGCTCCAGTTCATAATCTTGATAATTTTTTTTGGCACAGGGCAGGGACTGAATTTTAATTTCAACCTATGCCAGGGAGAAAATGCCCATCAGGATGCTAGAACAACACAGTGCCTGTTGAGATTAAATGATTCAGTGAGGACCTGTAAACTGTGATTCAAAGAGACACTAGATTATCTGTGTAATCACTCAAAATTAAAGAAATAGCAGGACAATTTTTTTTGGCACAGTTAGCTTCTCCCACCAAGTATATGTACTGTCCTGTCAGCATGACTTGTCTGTTTTTGTAACTCTTCTTATGGCAGAAATGCACATCTGTCACTGCGGCAACACAGCAGGGAGCAGATACCAATGTTTTTACACTGATGTCATATTTGTCCACCTGCTTTGTCCTGAAAAACCTGTAATCTTGAAATGACTGACAGCATCAGAAACTTTGGGGAATTGTATCATTACTGAGGCGAGAATTTGATTTTTGTCCAGTTCGTTTGCTCCATTTATTGGTCGAGCAGCGGACTGGTCTGGACTGCACAGTAGCGCTTGATTCACCCAAAATGTGGAAGGGGAGAGTGAACCTGGGCACAGATACTCCACAATGGAGCCCATCCTCTGCCCATTTAGGCCTAGAGTTGTTTTCTCAGAATAGCCATTCCCACACACATTTAACAACGTGATCTGACGCATTAGGAATGCAAAGACCACCTGTAACCTACGGGTTACAGTCCTTGGCTCCCAAAATGACCTAGTGCTTGCTGGGAAAGGGAAGTCCTGACTCAAATTTCTATTTTTGAAGGAGGCTTTGGTGTCTCACATGCCAGAAAAATGACTATTAGCCATTCTCCATGAGCATTGCTCCTGTTGGAAACTAGCTTTGATTCAGGTCAGTTCTAAGTTAAATACTAATTGGTCTGACTGAGTCTGGTAAGCGCACTCAGCTGAGATCTTGGAAGCTGAGGTCTCGGTCTCCACTGAATGTTTAATGCTGTGTGCACAATGAATAGCTCCCACAGGAGAGATCCCCAGCATAGAAGAGGCAAAAATCAAATCATCCAGAAGAGCAGTTTGAACCTGGCTCTTTGACATTTCAGGGTTGCTCTAATTGGATTATCAGATCCTGGGATGTGGAACCTCCCTTGCTTTTCTTCTTGCAAATGAGGTAGAAACATTTAGCTCGAGGTTTATGGATTGTAATCCCAGAGAAAAGGAGAAGCCTCCACACTTCTCACAAACTGGGTGAGCTGATGGCCAGCATTGTATTCTTTTCCTCTGTATTTCACTTCTGACTCCCTGTTTGTTAGGTTGCTCTGAAAATGCCTGTATCTCCGCACAGCACTGTCCATAGCTCAGAGCTGGAGGCCCCTGTGCAGCATATCACATAGGAAGTGGGGAAAGCTTGGGGAACCCTGCTTCAGCCTTTGTTCAGGAAAGTCCTGAGAAATATGACAAAGTAAGTACTAAGCAAAGAACAAGTACAGACTTCAGACTTAAAGATTGGAAACCAGCGTGGATCAACAAGCAGATGAAATTTTAAAAAACTTTCTTATTGTGCGAAGAACATATGGGAGATATCTCCTACCGAACACTGCACTCATGACCATTTATTTGGCTATTTGGATTAATTGATATTTAAAATAATTTAAAAGATTACTATCCTGGAACCTCTGCATCCTTTCACCTTGCATTTCTCAGTTGTTCCTACTTCATATGCTTTGATTAGTATCACAGAACAGACTTGAGACATAAAAATGGGTTCCTTTGAAATGAAACTCAACTGGAAGGTGCTCTCCAGAAGCACACCTTGCCTGTTCTTATGCTAAAGACAAACCAACAGGGTCAGCCTAGAGCTTGTTGAAGTCAAACACCAAGATATGCATTGTACAGCAATGAGCAATTTGTTCTGCAGATACACTTCTGTTGTGCTCATAGAACCATTTCAGACTCCATTCTTCCTAAAGCCAGATCACCAAAAAGCTCCTTGTGCTACTCTAAGCACCATTAATGGGCATGGCTTTGCTGAGGAAGCTGGGTACACTGTCGCCTTGCTATGGCCATCACCTGGAAGAGTGGTAATCATTCTTCCAGTCACCTATGGGTATTGAGGCTGTACATTTTCCTCCCTTGCACCGTTCCCCTGCACATAACACACGATAACAACCATTTGCGGGAAGGGGTCCCGCAAATGGTGGTAGCAGGTTTGTTTGTGCTCAAAACTGTGTCACCTCCTGAAAGCTGAGCTCTGGCAGCTGAGTTGCTGTCTGGCTGGCTGTGGCTGCTGACCCTGCTGTCTGACTACCTCTTGCGTGAACTTGCCTGCCGCCTTCTTTGTGTTGAGTTTAGATGCTATTCAGTCAGACCTTCACTTCTTAGCTGTTTTTTTTCTTTTTCAAGAAGAAAGGGACAAGATAAGAAGGACAAACTGATCAGTTTTCTTGATACCCTTCCTAAGTGTATGGACCCAAATCAAATATCTTCCACTTTTTTGCTTTTATCTAGCGCAGGTATTGAATGAATAAAATTTAATCTTGAAGTGCTGAAACAAATGATTAGAGTGTTATTTAGCTATCAGGCACTCTTAAGGGTCATGGGATAATTAACGCATAATCTGACTGCAAGTAGCATTTTGAATTATTCTATTGATATCTTTTAGGCTTTTCATATCGGTAAAACTGAAAAGAACCTCCCTCTCCTCCCCCCTTTCTTTTTTGTTGTAGAGTAGCTACATGTAGAGTGCCTTTGTGAAACCAGGGAAATTTATGATCAATCCTAACATGATATGCCATTGATGTAACTAAAGGCTGTGAATGCAAGATGTCATCTGGGTGATATTAGCAGAATTTATATTATATTATATTATATTATTTTTTTTTTCGTATAGTCTTTATTAAATATTAAGGCATACACTGAATTGTGCTTTAAAATAAATGACCCCTGATATTTACTCCACTATTACTTTGCTCAGAGATATTTTCCAGGATTTATATATTTATATTATTATACTATATCATTATATTATATTATATTATATTATATTATATTATATTACATTACATTACATTACATTACATTACATTATATTATGAGAATATTAATATATAGAATAATATAATGTAGAATACTTAACCAGACTTTCGTGCAATAGATGCACAATTCTGCAATTGAACCATTTGAATAAACAGTGAAAAGTGGGTTAAAAAATAAATAAGAATGAAGCTTTTCTTCACTTACGACTGACATAAAATTGCAAACTAGCAAATATTATATTATTATAGATCTTTCAAGAGGCTACATCAGCTTTGGAACGATTGCTGACTGTAACATTTGGGCTGAATTCAAGAGAGCACAGTATTTTAGAACCTGATTATCTCTCCGAACTTGCTCTTTATCTCAGTGGGTACAATAGAGGTAATAATTAGAGAATAAGCTTTGCTCACTCAGTCATGAAGTGCACAAATTCACTCGCTGTTTCATATTTATTTTCCAGCTGGAGGAGTTTAATTTATTTTGCTTTCTGCTGTGCCCACACCTGACCGGCCAAAGCAGCTTCACTAGGGTCCCACTGATCTCTGCTGTTTAACCCCTGTGTCTCTTCCTATTGCTTTGCAGAGCAAACAGATTCCTTCTGAGGCTTGTGCCAGAGCTCTTGTTATAGCTGCCAGTGGCTGCCATCCCTGTTGACCCCCAAATCTGATAGTAGCTCCGTAGAGTACATTCATACTCCCTCCAAAGGGATGAGAAACATGAAGAGGAATCTAGTACTGATAGCAGAACCTAGTCTGCATTCAGCAACATGTAAATCTTATTCATAGGCTTTTACCACCACAGTTTCTCACTGTCAGATTCATAGGTCACAGTTATTTTGCTTTAAAAACACAACAGCATTGCTTCCAGCAGGCAGAAAGAGTCATTTATCACTGAGTGATTTTGATGAACAACAATAACGTATTATTTTTTATTATTATTTTCTATCAGAATCCAGATGTTTTCTGTGGTCCCTGTAGGCAAAATGCTGTCTGTAAGAAAGTCCCTGCTGGCTGTCACAATACAATGTTATCTTGTGAATGGTTCCTTAAATATCTGCAAGGTCAGAGAGATTAAATGTTCTCCTGGGAAACTCAGGAAAAGTAGAATGTCAGCATCACCTTTCATCCAAGTGAAAAGTTAAATGACATTTCCAGTGATATCGATTAGATCATCTTTGAGTGTCAAAACAGAATGGTGATTTCAATATCTGCAATGAAATGCAAAGGTTGAAGCAGGAGACTATGAGAGTAGACAGTATTTCATTTCAGAAGAAATTCAAGGTGGGGAATCAGGAAATCTCTTTCCTCAGAGTCCTCAATGCTGGGGAGCTGGATTTTTCTCTCTCTCCATTTGCACAGGTGAAATTGTAGAGACCATGTGCAATGCTACCATTCTTTCCTCATCTGAGGTACCTTCCCTCACTTGTCTCCCAGGTTGCTGTGCTGGGGCAGAGCACTTCATCTAGGATGCCTGCTCCTGCGCTGCATCATCAAAAATGACACACTGAGTTGTCTGTGAAAGTCACTACTTTTAAGATACCATTATCTCATTCCAATTCATAATGTAAGACAACCTGGATCTGTGGCTGTCAAGACAAGTGAACTGCTATGGCTCTGGAGAGCTGACTTCCAAATATCCTGTAGGATAGTCACTGCCACTGACTCAGGAGTATGTACAGAAGAAAGGGCATTGCCATGTTCTTCACTGTTCAGCACATAATTTGTTTCACATCATGTATTTCATACAAACAGTGCCTCTACAACACTTTCTGTATTAAATAGGGCAGCAAAGTGAAAAATGACCAAAGGAGGTTGGGATGAGGAGGAAGGGAGTGGAGAACAGCAATTTTCATCTGGGGTGAACTGGCAGGCAGCTGTGCTGAAGCCCATGCATGTGTATGGGCCAGGTAACCTGAGTCCTGTTGCAGATTCCCCAGCCAAGAATCCATCTTACTTTTTTTTTTTTCCTGAAGAGATCAGAAAAGTGCTGAAATAGGGAGTTACAGTCAGACGTTTTAACTTGCAGAGCTGCAGAGGAGGTTTTGGCACCAGAAATGGTGAGGGTTTTGCTGACTCACTGTGAAGATGACAGTGCTAGGAAAGGAAAACTAGACAAACATAGGCAGAGAGAAGAGATGCTGAAACCAGTCTAGGGAGTGAATTATTTTAAAAGTACTTTGAGTGTGACCCTATCCTATAATTAATACAAATGTATCTTATTCTTTTTGCAATACATTTTACACTGTAATTCTGAAGCAGTAAAATTGAAACAAGTACAAAGAAATAATCTTCACAAACTTGTTGTAACTCAATTCAACTTCATTATTAATAAAGTAATAAAATAGTCTTAATTAATGTTCTGATTTTCTATGTCTTTGCATAATTGGTAGATGATCTTCTGTGCAGTGAGCATTTTTCAGTTTCAAGATTATCTCCAGGTTCAGCTCCCAGGCTTTAATTTGATCTTTTGTTGTCCTTCTTGACCTTAGTCTTCACACTCAAATGGCCATTTAGATTCTTCTGATTGCAGCCTAAGAAAGAGAAGGGAGGCGAGGTTTATCTTTAGCTTGGCCCTTCTGTAAACCCATATTGTTCCTCTGCTATTACAGAAAGAAATTGGGGTTGTAAAAGTCTGCATTACATTGATCGCCTACTGGGGTTCAGGAACAAAATGGGTTTTATTTTATTTAATTTACACCAATGCAAAATAGAAGGAGCTGCATCAAAGGAGGCAGCTGCATTATACTGGTGTAAGTGAAATAATAAAATTCCTTACCTCTCCCACAGCAGTAACTTTTTCCCAATTGCTCTACCCTCCTCTCTATTGTTGAGTTAGGATGGAGAAAGATTTGTTGCAAAAAAAAATAGCTTTTCATATTCTTATATGCATATCCAGCAAAATTTAGTCTAGCAAACTATCAGGGTGATTACTTAAATTTTATTCAGGGATCACTGCAGCAGAGGGATGTGCTCTTGCCAAAAGCGAAAGCTTGGGAATGAACAGAGAAAGGAACTGACAGCCTGGCAAGATGCCATTTTTTTGTCTTCCTTGATTTTCTAGGACTTCAGTAGTAAGGCAAGTTGGGGTTTTTTTTAGAAACTCAGATATCCTATTTATGACTTGCAAGACACTGCGCTGACAAATGCTGATTGCAAGGGCTCTGATTTCCCAGGGTGGGTGTTGGCAGGTACCGGGGTGGAGAGGTTACAGAGCTGCACAGGGGTCACTGTCTGAGTGGCAATGGGAGACAGCATCTTCCAGCTCTAGTTTACTGATGCCAGGAGAAACAGAAGTGGGTCTTCACTACATCTGTGGACCTGTCCTCTCAGCTCTGAGGAGGTCTGAAATCTGAATGCTGTTCTAATGGCTGAATTAAGCTTTTTGTGTCTACAGGCAGGGTATACTGTCTGGGGTCAGGGTTGCGGAGAGCAGATGCTGAAGGGACTGGCAGAAGGTCAGTTCCAGTGGGGTTGCTTAGACACTTAGGGTCTGTGTGTTCTGTTTGTCCTGAAATATAAAGAATTGATATTGTATCATTTGCTTTAGAAAATTCTGCATGGAGCCTGTATTGATTTCAATGCTGCAGAATCAGGAGCTAAGGAAATACAGGAATGTGGACCCATGTCAGTGTTTTACTTAATTTTCTAATACCTGTAACAGTGTGCAAATGCAAGATAGGGTTGGTTGGGTTTGGGGTATTTTTTTTTGGTTGGCCTCTGGAAGGCACCCAGTGTGAGAGTCATCTCTCCTAAGACAAGCTATCAAAATCCTGTGTATCTAGTCTACGCCAGGCACCTCATCCATGTTGAGGGAAAGGCATTCACGGGCAGCAACTAATCTAATTCTAAAATAGGGACCTGAGGTAAGTGATCTGAATGCCCCTCTAGAGGGATCTATCTGACAAAAGACAGAGCACAGACAAGGAGAGTAGACAAAAGGCTTAATTTCAGACCTCTGAATTTAGGGGAGATAAATCCATTCAGGGTCATTGATGATCAAAGATATTTAACAGGTGTGGAAAATACAGATGGACCTGGATGTCAGTCTGTGTAAGAACAACTGCAGATTACAGTGGTGAGCACTGAAGAAGTAATGTGCTGTGGGCACATTGTGAAAAGCTTCCTGAATGCTTTGGCATGTTGGAATAGCTTACTGTCCTTGACTGACCTGGATATCTTAGTGGTGATTAAAGAAAAGATACCTGGACAACTTTTTTATGCAAAAGAAAGTGGAAAGAACTGCAAAACAGAAGTGGAAAGAGAAACATCTTCATAGAGCCTAAAACACAGATGCTGAGGAACTCCAGGTGTTGCAAGGGCCAAAAGCGTCTCACAAAGAGATGGGACTAATTCCTGGAGATTCAGGCAACTCTTGCACAGAACTAATTGTACTGGAAGTCCAGTGCTAATGTCCAGCTTAAGAAGGCCCTGAAACTTGTAAATCTGTAAAAAATAACTTCAAATGCTTTTCTTTCCTAGCTGACTCTACCTTGGCCACCCACTGTGGTTACAAACAGGGTATTGAAGCAGCTGGGCTTTCACTTTTCAGCTGTAAGACTCTTCCTGTGTCCTGAGTGTGGCTTCTTAAACTCCAGTGAGTCATCTATACTGGCAAAATGTTTGGCTTCTGAGCCTCACTCTCCAAGGAGGTTGCAAAAATTGGACAGCGATGTGTCATGACATGGTCACACAACAGTAGCAGCTCACAGAAGCATGATAAAAAGAAAAGGATTTTGATCTTTATAAAAATATCTCATTTGGACAAATTTTTGCAGGGAATCACAGAACATGTTTCAGGTCTCTTCTTTTCTTGGCAAATTATTGCTGTGCTTGTTGCAAAGAACCCGTACAAGCTAAAAACGATAATCTCTATCATAGCCTGTTCTGATTCTGGGATATCTTGGATTTTTAATGTTGAGTAGTGACAACAAAAGAAATTAATCTGATCTCAAAGATTTTATACCACACAGAATGCGTTGTGAATTTCTTGATATCGGTTTGTAGTCATCAGTGTTCCCTAGCATTGATTTTGCTTGTTGCTTTGTTTATACAGCACATTAGAGGTTCTTTTAGCAACATGCTTTGGTGTTTGTGTTGAGAGGTGGATTTTCTCTATTTTTAGGAACAGAATTTCCCTTCTGGTAAATATCAATGCTTGAAATAAAATCCTTTTGTCAGCTTTTCATAAGCAATGAAACCAATGAAACTTTAATTGGATTATTCCTCAATTTGTCATTACCTGGTGTTTCTCTTCTCCCTAAAAGAATCTTAATTTGTGCTTGGAGGAAACCAACCTATTTTAAAATCCAATCCAGTCCAATCTTTCTCCTCACATAATATCAATTTTCTATGAATAACAGTATTTATTGATTATTCTTCTTCAACTGAACCTTATTAATTAGAGTGGTATTTGTGAAGTAGTGTGGTGAATATGGTACCCTTAAGCAAGATTAGTGTGATCTAAAAGTTATTTCTCCTACTAGGTTTAATCACAATTAATTTTATACAACCATTTCTTACAATTCTGGACATACTCCAAAACACATGATTTCACCCAGAACTTCTTAATTTCTCATGTTGTGAAATTACAAATCAGGGAAGTTTAAAAGTAAGGTATTATTGAGTTACTATTTTTTTTCCAGGTTACTTTTAAACTGGATTTTGTTCACTGACCAGCTACACATGGAGCCACTGCATGAGGGTCTGCAAGTGACTGCCAGTGAGTTGCCAGAGAGGAGGCTGATGAAAGCAGCAGTCAGAAGAAGGACTGTATAACCTTGCAGCTTACACGCTGCATCTATCTTCTATGTTTTCTAAAACATAAAACTGTCATTTGAAAAACATCTGTAAAGAAGCACATATGCTTAAATCTGTAAAAGTGTTTAGATGCATAAGACGGGACCACAACAGACATTTAACTCTTGCTGAGATCAATTACTGTTTAATAGGATTCTGGCCCAACAAAATATTTAGCCACCTAACTCTTATTTACTTTTAGATGTTAAAGTTTATCTGCATGTAAAACATTGAAATAGTTTTAAAAGTGCAGCTCCTGTGTGGTGCCACGAAACTGAATCACAGGAGATGAGAGATCAGGCAAGGAGCATAGTGCAGTGCTTGGAGAGGTAAGCCAGTGCCCTGCCTTGCACCAGCACTGGGGCTGCTCTGACCAGTGCTCTCTCCCTGAGGGAAAAAAAAAAAATCCTTTTTTGTACATGTATATATGTGTGGGCAGGGGCTGGATTAGTTTTACACTGGTTGAGAGAGCTGAACAATCTCCCTGGGAGGTCAAATAGCTCCTCAGGGACTCAAACAAGTACTAGAAGAGGCAAAAAGTAGAACTTAAGAGCATTCAGGGGACAGTGGCAATTGAAACTACTGTGAATTCTAGCCTTAAAAGCGAGGCAAGGGTTGGGTTTTAGGTTTGGATTTAGAGAAATAGTGTCATGTAGCTTTGCATCTTTGAGGCCAGGCTGTTGCCCAGGACCTTGTGTGGCTGCCTGCTCTTTGCTGGGTCTTCACTGCCTGGATTGAGAGCCCTGCATGACTCCCTCAGACACAGGCATTGCTCTGCAGATGCCTGTGTTTTGTCAAATGAATCCTAAGGTCTGGCTCTGTGTTAGGTGGCTAAAGTCATCGCTTGGATCGCCTCCACAAACACCAGCCATGTACTGTAGTGAGCATAATGTAGATGTCAGGATAACAGAACCTGACAAGGAGAATAGTATGTGCAGGACTTGGCTTTTTTTTGCCCTAAGCCTGACTTACATTGCACAGATGTTCATATTGATGCCTTACAAATCTACTAAATGCAAATTAACGACAACTTAAAACAGCCTGACATGACCTGAGTGATGTATGGTGGGTTTAATGTGAAGGAGTAAGGAAGGTGCTACTCTGGCATGCTCATCTTTTAAGCACAACAACCTGTTTCACATGGCAGCCTGCCTTGTTGAACCTGATTAGAGTGTATCTCTGCACCTTCTGCTTAATTCACAGCATGATTCACAGAACTAGGAAACCAGCACATTTGCTCCCTGGCTCAGATGAGTAAGTCAAGGAATGACCATTATCTGTAAATGTGGGATAAGTGGAAGGAAATGGTGTGAGGCTGAGCAGCACTCAGACACTTATCTTCCACCTGTAGCTGTGGTGAGGAGCAAAATCAGGTAATGACAAGAAACAGCTGCCAGAGACAGTGGACTGTACCATGTTAAGAGTCATTGGCTCAAAGATGTGTCTGGTGAACAAAAGCTAGTATATGTACACAGTGCTGAAAGGCAAAAGATGTCTTTTCCCCCCTCTTTCCCAAATTTGGACAGGCTTTCTGGTTACTAAAAATAAGAAATTCCCAGGGTAAACTGGGAATGCAATCTGTAACTGGAGCCTGTCAGTGGAAAATGACTAGCACTAAATTGCAGTTGTACAGACAAAGGCTTATTTATTGCCAGTGACTACATTAAAAATCTGCAGTGCACACAGAAGCCAAACTTCAGATCTTGTCATGCTTAATAAAATATTGAATTAAGCAGAAGTGAAACTACCTGCCGTATCTGAAAGATAGTCTCAATGCCCTTTCAATGCTTTATTTTAAGACCAAGTACAAAAGGTTTTCACCTTACTGTAATTAACTTCTTATCATTAAGATTCAGAAAAATTGAATTGTGTTGGACACAGGTCATCATAATGAGAATTTAATGGATCTGTATTACTATGCAAGTTAAGCTTTGAATATATAATATTATTGCATTACATTACCATTGACCTATGCAAATTTCCATCTCTGTGACTCTTTTTCTTCACTGTTGCCGCATTAAGACCCCCTCTCTCTCCTCATCTCCTTAAACAATGATTTCCTCATTTTCATATTAATTGCATCAGTTAACTGAGATAATGCTCCCACTGAAATGAGCAATAGGATGAATCACTGAAATGGTGCAGTTATTCTTTTTGCTTAACCAATTTCACAGGACCTTCACAAAGAACTGCCTTAATTTGACTTTATATAATTGCTTATCATTAGGCACAGCAGCCCCATGAAGTACCTTTATTTATTTAAGTCTCATCTCTGATTGATGGAAAATTAGTCACTTGCATATCTGAGGAACACAGATTGTTCTGCTACCAGGCAACTTGGTTGTAGAATACCCTGGAGAACTTCAAAACAAGCAACTGTTAATGCATGCTGAATATAAACTATGGGGGAACAAAGTGCAACAGCTAATGACATCCAGGAGTTCCTGTAGAACAACCATGATGTCACAGAGCTGCTTTACCTGCTCCTCACTAAATTTACTCTGTGAAAGGGGAAAGACAGACAGATGTTGTTCCAGGAGAGATTAGGCATCTGGCTGTGGCCACATATATAAGTACTCTGCCTGTTTCTAACACCGACGACACCCGTCTGTCACACAGTGTGAGCACTGAAGGTTGTAACATCCCCCCTTCTGCAAAGCAAAGCGCCCTACATGGTTTGGAATTCACTCAGAAAGCTTTAATCCACTTCTCATTTTTAATATTCTTAAAGTATTTATTCAGGTCGGCTCAAAGGAAATGTTCACGCTTTTCTTCTTTGTAAGGAAAAGAGTGTGTGTGGGGAATTAAAATTTCTAAGGAAATTATGCTGTTATCATCAACTGACATACTCAGAAGGGATCGAGAAAGGATGCCACCTCCAGCATAAAAGGAGCCATAGCATATTAGCCTATCATGGGATTTGAGTTGAAGGATTGCCTCCAGGTCTCCTCGAAGCACACTGTGTACTTTTGTCCCTGTGGATGAGACTACCTGTCACTGAACTAGATATCAGGAGTCATTAAATCCATATAGTCATAATATTGTTCTTTCCAGACATCAATACTGTGATTCATTTCCCCCCTTACATTTGCTCCTACTCTAATTCTATATGCAAGTCTACCGTCTTCCCTCCCCCAGCAGAAGCCTCAGTTAACCTTTCCCATCTTGCTGGGCTGTCGTGGCTCCTGACCAGCGCAGCACCCAAATGGCCCCTCTCATTGATGCCTCACATCATCCTTGCCAAAGTCAGAAAAAAACCCCTGCTAATGAGCTGCGAGCAACAGCAGAGAATTAACACTGATTATTTCTTCAATGTGCTGCACTTGGAGCTGTATCAAATACAAACTGAAGACAATATTGCCGCTGGGGCTTGCAGTCAGAAGTATTAACCTCAGAGTAAAGGCTGTTTTCAATTGTTTGGGAGGGTTAAATTTTTGTTTAATTCTGTTCCTGTTGAAATCCCAGGTAAATGAAGAACATTTCTGTGTTGCTTTGCTTCCTCTACCTCTGCCTAGGATATATGCAGGTAAGAAAGCAGTCCTTGCGCTTGCCCGGCATTATACACAGGATCAAGAAAATTAGATTGCCTTTTGTGAAAGGCTGAGACCTGAAATAGTAGCTTTTCATATTAGCAGTGAAAAAATAAGTGCAACTTTCTAAAAATTACATGATGCTTAAATTGAATTACACATTTGCAGGATTTCATGCTTCAAAACAATACAGGGCATGCCCTGAGAAACCCAGATATCTGTGTTTTATTGAGTTAATTTCAAAGTTTGAAATAACCCCTGATTGCGAAGTTGGCAAACCCTTAGTTCTGGCCACCTAAAAGTAAATTTGAGAACCAGTGCCAAGATAAAAGCCTCATGCACTTCCTTCTCTAATGCTGTCTTATTCAAAGTTTCTTTGAACTAAGTAAAGTTTTTCCTTATTATTTGGCACACAGTTTTGCCTTGTACCACCAATGGTACCCCAAGACGTCAGCAATACAAACTCAAGCGCACTGTCAGTGTAGCCACAAACTGGGGCCTACCCTAAGGCCAAGGATCGACTTGAGCGTGCTTTGTATGAACATGATGTCCTTATCAACACTTTCAAGGAGTCAGCATGTTAGCTGCCAGGGAAGACTGTGCAAGTCTTTGTCGTCCTCATGAGTTTTCCTAGCTCATCCTTGCTTGTAAAACAATTTGCTGTGAGGAATTAGGAGAATGTTTCCCTAACTGAGTCCAAAACATGGAGCTATTCCAAGAGGCAAGTATCTGCAATTAGGAGTCATCATAGTCTTAGGTATGCCTAAGCACCTCACTGTATACTGTAATTTATCTGTAGCTGCTTATTTTAGTCTAAAATGGCTAAAATTAATACTGTTGCAGGAATCTTTCCCCCACAAACCCTTAACAGCAGCAATAATGACTGTGTTAAATCAGCCCTCATTGCAATGTAATGAAGCCTGACTGACATATTGCAGGTATGATACTAAGTAATTTCATAAATTATTAAACTGTAATTGAAAGTAATAGCGCAGATTACTTTTCGACACGCTTTAAAAAAGACCTTGGCATGAAAATAAGGACTGTAGCATGACTGATTGGAAATAATGATCAATACCTTAATTTTAAGAATGGCCACAAGTTCCAAGTTTAAAATTAGAACAGAAAAAAATTTTAATTTTCTACCACTCAAGCTACTCTTGACACTTTGACTTCTGTTTAACTTTTAAGTAAAAAGGACAAATGGAAATACATTTTACCTCACAGAACGGGAGTTTCTAACAATTTATGATCAGAAAAATATTGAAATATTTATGGAAAACTGAAAAATTAGAGAAGAAGAAAAGCTTTTCCTAGACAATTTTTAATTTTTAGAAACTGTATTTTCTCTCTGCAAGAGGTCTAAAATGAGTCAGTTGCACTTAAAACCCTGGCATTATATTAACAGTATCATTTTATGCCTCCAGACATTTTCTGCTTCCTGCTTCACCCTAGTAAAATGTTATTACTATTATAAGTGTTTATTTGTGCACATGCTTTATGAAACCAGCCATACCCTTGCACCTCTGCGCACTTAATTATATTTACACCTGATCTAGTGGCTTGATGCATTTACGCAGGGATTTGAAACCAAGGTCAACAAAGCTTTGGGTGTATATTTGGATTGTTTAGCTTGGCATATTGTGGGCATGAACTGAATGAGAATAAAGGTATTTATTATATTAACCTGATTGTTAGTACATTTCATGTGGTGCTCACAGGGATTTTTCTGACAAAGCAATTGTTAGTTAAAAAATCAAATGTTCTAAAGGAAAAAGTCAGATTCAGCAACACTTTTATTGACATGCTGAAAGGCCAGGCATGAGGAGGAAAGGAGAGAGGGTCACTGCAGCCTATTGGTGAATATACTTGGGCAGATACAGAAGGCCACAGATTAAGCGTCCACTCCCACTGAAATTAATTTTTGCCATCAGGAGATGGACTTCTACCTTTCAGTAGTACACACTGCCCTCATAATTGCATGGAGACCTATGGTATAAAATACCCAAGTCACCCTACAGAAGACACAAAAAATATTGCCTATTTTAATGCAATCATGCTTCACAGTTTCTCGCTCACTTTATTTGGTTTCCTAACGTGAAGCACTTTCAGTTCAAGGACATCTTCATCTTTAGCTCTTGTTTATTTTTCTTGTCACTGGTCTATTGCTCTCCAGAGGAACATTAAACATCTCAATAGCATGGCTTACACGTGAAATATACAGTGGGTTCAGCACAGAGGGCTTCAGTTTAGGGCTCATATTAGTGGGTCCCTTGTGAGTTGATATTATGCCATTTTTGTCCTTAGATCTCTGGGGAAAGCTATCATCCAGTAAATTGCCGTAGTCAGATAAACATTACCAGATAGATCTCTTCCTGCCTCTCTCAGCAATGGGCTCTGCAGAAGAAAAGGTCATTGTTCATCGTCTTTCACTTTATCCCACTCAATTGTTTCTCACTGTATCAAGACAGAGTCAGTTAGTTTTTACCAAGGTGATCTTAGGAAATCATAATAACATAAACGCACAGCTCAAATGAACCAAAATATTCAATGGTTCAGGGAGAGTGCATTGACTGTTCCAGGAATCTTCTTCATTCGCTTTAATTCTGGCTTGTGTTCACCAGTGTGTAAGCATTTTCCAGCCTCTTGGTTTTTTTACCTTCACTCCTCAAAGCCCATAGAACAATTTTGCAGCCTTCCCATGATTTGGAAATGGCTTCTCTCCATGTCTGCCAAGAGGTAAATCCCATTTAATTGTCTTTCAGAGTAAGAAAAAGGATAAAGGGTTTCATAAAGACAAACACAATCCAGAGTTATCATCAATTTCTTACCTGGACTAGTTTGTCCATAGGCAGAGTAATAACTATTAGTATGGGGAATATAATGACTTAGTCTCTACCAACCAGGGGCGGAATGCAGGAGTCATTTTTCTTCTCTGCTCTAGCACTGCCTTCACCTCCTCATGCTGCTTCTCCAGCTTGCTGCTGCCCGTGCCACGCAGGCTTAGGCACTGTCCCTCTCTGTGGCATTTCTAACTGGCTCTAAAATGCCCCCTGTCTGTCTTGCTGACTTAACCAAGACTATAAATTCTTCAAGATGGTGCAGTGCTTAGAAAGTTTGGGCTATTGCAGGTTCCTGGACTCTGGTGGTGTAAGTCTCCTGTGCTTCAATCCATTCAGAACTCAGAGCATTTTTTTCATTAAATTCCCAATAAATGCATCTTGGTGTGACATTTGAGGTGAAATCAGCATCAACCAGGGCCTCGTTAAAGAAGCTGGCAAGGACAGTTGCCTTTATGGTAGGCATTATTTCAATTTTATTCGTTTGTACTGGAGCCCAAGGCTGTGCATTTGAATCTGTTTGAATGCAATTTGAATTTGATCAGTTTAACCCAGAGACTATACAGGGTAGATGGATGCCTTCATGTAATCCGTGTGTCATATAAGGAATACAGCCACCCCTAAACATCTCAAGTAAAGTTTTAGGTTGTGGCGTGTACTGGAATGACAGATGATGCCACAGGGCAGCCACTAAACATTTATCCAAATGAGACAGATCATACCTGGGTCATACCAACCCTGGTAGGGTTTGTGAGTGCTAATGGAGAGTAATTACAGGGACAGCCTTAGACCAGGCTTTGAGTATGTGCTGAAGGCTGTTCTCCACTGTTCTCCAAGATCTTGCAGGATCTAGATTGATGAACAGAGCAAGACCTTCTAAGTTGCAGGTTTTCTGGTAACTCTCTTTTTGTTCAAACCTTTCCTTTTGCTTTGAATGTGATGATACAGAAGGGAGTACCATAGTCACAATGTTCAGGCTAAGCCCCAAGGCTGACCATTCTTCTTATCCTGGAAACCTCCCTAGAGTCCCATCCAGAGGCCAAGTTTGATTTTATGATCCTAAAATGGAGAGAACAAAATGAGACCATTTGGCATTTCTGTTTCTGCATTTAGCTGGTCATGAGTTATAGAAGTAGTCCAAAATTTTTCTTTTCCTTTCATGATAGCACAAAGAGCTCAGACTTTTAGGTTGATAGCCTGTTGGAACTGTGTTTTTCTCAGACTTGCTACTTCTGGGTTTAGGAATACAAGCCCTTCAGAAAATGCTGCAAATTTTCAGAACTTTTGCACACATGCAAGAGCTCCAATTGATCTAGGATGCTGCAAAGGTTGTTCCCATAGGCAAATTGATCTCTGTGCTGAAACTCCTGTCTTCAACCATTTAAAAAATACAACAAATTCAACGGTTTCACTGGCAACTGTCAGGCATTTGCTGGTGAGCCAGACTGACTGTGGGAACTGACCTTAGGCAAACCTGGTTTACTCTGTGCTCTAGCAACTAAAGCAATCCACCTTGTTGAGGAGATTTTTCTCACTTCTAAGAATCAGAAGGAAGCTAAATAACAAATAGACCCATGCAAACTCTCAGCGCAAACCCACACATGCTGCACAATGTGTGCCTGAAAGCACTGCTCTTAACCTGCAGGAGAGGGCATACAGCAAAGTTGCCTGCAGAACTGCTCCCATAGTGACAAACAAGTCAGTTTGTATTCTGCTTTATGGTTCACTTCCAAGCAAAGTACATACAGAGCAAAATGTTGCTAACCATTACCAACATTCATATGAATCTGCCTGCCTTGCAGCATGTCTCTAATGCAAGAGACATGCTACACTGCATCCAGCTGAGGATTTACTAGTCTGATATTCTGACACTGGCTGAAGCCAGTTGTTCTGGAAGATGCTGGAAGATATAACTGTGCAATAACTGAGAAGTAAGACAGGTTGGGGATGTCTTCTATATCCTTGTTCCACTTTTTTTTCCACAAAATACCACCTTTTATACAAAGCAAACAGACCTTTCTTCCTAACAACAGGTTGGACATCTCATCTATGTCTAGAGTTCAAGGTGGATATTATTCATCTCCTCTCTCTGGATGACTCAGAGTTTCCCTCAGACATTATTACTTGAAAAAAAAATAAGGTATTGGAACACTTGTTGTCTGGGTCCAGAGTTGAAAAGAAATTTTCTCTCATCACAATAACACAAGGTAATTGCATTGCATGCACTTGTGTGGTCTTCGTTTCAAAAGGTCAGTCAGATTCTTGTGCACCTCCTTCAGCTGTGTCTTGCCAAGACTATGACAAATAGTTGTGGGAAGCCTCTCTTCTTACAGTGCTAAGTTGCTGTTCCAAAGCAAATAAAATATACCTACTGCATTGAGTCTTGTAGCCTGCGAATTTCTATCACTCTTAACAGCTGCCGTCCTTAAATACCACCTCTGATTGTGCTTGCTGTGCTTCTTCACTTGAGAAGGATCTTGGCGTTGCTCATTTAACTGCTTCAGCACCAAAATACCAGATATCCAAAATATCCAAAATATCCAAAATATCCAAAATATCCAAAATATTTTTTTGGATGTGGTGACCACTGTCCCTGTCCTCCTTTGCCAAAGAGAAATAGTCACAGCAAGAGAAGACACAGAGCTGTCTTCTATACAGACATGTTTAGGTATCAGGTAGAAGCAGAACTGCACAGGGTATGCAGAGTCTTGTCACAGCTCTCCTGTTGGCCACAGATCCCCAAAAGCTTCCACACGGGGGTCACACTGCCATGAGCTCAGCCCAGAGCACCCCAAATGGGCTGTTTAGTATGTGACTTTTGAGGACTCTGGGTGGAAAGGAGAGCTCGTCTTCTGACCCTATGTGCCCAAGTGCTTCTGAGGGAAAGCCATTGCCACAAACCTCTATGTTTTAGGCCCTTTTTCACCATGTGGACAGGCAAGCAGTGGGAAGGAGAGGTTGCCTGGAGTGGCTGTGCAATCTCCATTGGATATTTTTGAGATCCAGATGAGTCAAGTCCCAAGCAACTTAGTCTGATCTCCCAGTTCGTCCTGCTTTGAGCAGCAGGTTGGGCTTTAGACCTCCCGAGGTGTCTTCTGACCTGAGTTGTCCTGCAATGCCATGATATGAGGGTATCACAGAAATGTGTGGAAGTGGGTAGGAAGCAGGAGCAAAAAAGGCGCTTTGCTACAAAATGAGAAATGCAATAGGGAGCAAGGGGGATGATGAGATCTGTGCTGAGGCCTCAGACATGCTGCACTCCAGAAGACCAGCCTGTATCAGCCTGTCTGATGCTGCAGATTGCTTTTGCTGGTGTTTTTAAATGGAAAATCATGTCCTTCAGGAGGTAAAAAGTGGGCAATGGAATTTGGTGGCTCACCCCAGTTTCCAACATGTCTCTGCCAGGAGCAGGGAATCACTTCTGTCCATGTAATGCCATGCAGAGCCTGCAAACACCAGATTGTGCTTGGCATGGCCAGATAAGTCCCTGAGAAGGCTCTCAGGCAAAAACATTTCAGTCTGACTACCAAGCTGATGGACTTCGGTGATGGCAGCAGTGGTTTGTATTAGTCCGATGCCAAGCAGGGCCAAACATGATGTGGAACTTGTTTTCAAGAGCCTATAGGTTCAGATGGAAAACTTAAAACTCTTAAGACTAACCAGTCGTGTAACTCTTCTACATTCATGTCAGTATTATGTTATTTTTTTAATTTAAATCTTCTGAGCCTAGGATCAGATGATGATAACACAGGTATTAATGTCTCATACTATGTTCAGGTGTTTCTTGGACAAAAAACCTGAGCTAGTTCTGTAATAGGTAGTGCAGGAGTCTGAAGGCAATGTATATTTATAGCTGACAAGAGGTTTCTGCTAGAATATTTTGTAGGATTCAGTTGTGTGTTCAACCACTTTTTAACTTTGATTGAACTATATTTCCTGGAAAAGACTATTTGTTTTCACTGAAACAAATCTTCTGTCATGAAGTTTTTTAACAGTAGAGCTGTAGGAACTGTGATTTCATTTAATAAAACAGTAAATATTTTTGAAAATTACTTAAGTTTGTGATTTAAAATTAGTATTGTAAGAAGAATTAATCCTCACAAGAATTGTCACTGTATGTTTTCCAACAAAAACTTTATCTACAATTAAGCTCCAATTCCTTCACATATACGCTGCATATACAGGCAGAGCGCAGAATTTCTGTACCTTGGCTGTGTACATGAAAATCTCTTGAAGGTGGCAAAAGCCACCACTATACAATTGTGACACACTAAATTAAGTTTTTGCATTTGTTGCTGTTGTTTCACAGCTTTTAGTTTGCTGTTTGCAGTTGCATTTCTGAAGCTGCTCTTCAAGTTTTCTCTGTCTCTTTGAAACTCAGCATTCAGGCTTGTTTTGAAGCATGTCTGTTCATACTTTTTTCCCAAAAAAATTGTTCTGGGGACTGATATTTCCTGACAATATTTCTGACCTCTCCAGGTCATTTAGAATTGCTTCTTTGACCTCCTCCCTTTCATCAGTAATGTTAAACATTAACATCTAGCAATAGTAGCTCTCTGGGAGGCAGCCTACCACACTTGCAAATCCACAGGAGGGAATTCACACAGCCTGGTGGGACTGAGTCCTTCACCCACTAAATCCATGGCCAGCACCATAACCCAGCTCAGCTTTGCCTCAGCAGAGCATCCTCTGGGTATGCAGCTCCCAGCAGAGCTGGGGACGTAGCTTGTTGCTCAGTTAACACCTTTCTTCAGGAGGTGGTAGAGGATGCATCTTTCACTGAGAGCATCTTCCCACGAGTCATCAAATCTGCCATCTCTGAGCTCACATCTCTGGGAGTTTCTGGGGCAGCCTGTGGCTGCTTACCCACTGAACTACTGCTCCATCTCTGTGTGGCCAGTGTGGGTTATAGGCAGTTTATACTGTTAACCATCAGTAGATGGATAAGAAAGGTCATGAAAACACAATTCTGTGCAGTTTTATTATATACTTTATTCTCCTCATCATAAACCATTGATTTTGGGTTTTTTTTTTTACCTAAATCAAAGAAGAAAATGCAAGCAAGATTCCCCAAAATTCAGTCCAGTGTAATATTTTGGAAGAAATTTTGGATTTGACATTTTTTAAAAAAGCAGGAACATTTGTCAGGTATTTTTTATTTCTGACTGTTGCTGGAATGAAAACTGGGTATGTTAGGCAATCATGCAGGCACAATTAGTTGACAGAGCTTACCTGCAGTGCTAAAGTATGTATATTAAATTACTCTGAAACTTTATTTATAAGATCACCACTGTACGTGCACAAAGAGCGTGTACCTAAGGATATGTGCATCAGACTCCATAGGCAGAGACAGGCACAAGGTGGAGAAGTCTGAAAGAGAGCTAAAACATACAGTCTTTTGAAATTTATCTGCTAAGAGCACAAGGTAATACTTAAAAGGAAAATTCATTTTCTGTGTTTATATTTTATGTTAAATGCCATTGTAGATAGAATCTTAGTTACAAAGGCAGACAGTTTCATTCAGGGTGATTCGATTACTAGCTTTTTAAATGGAAATGTCACTATTTCAAAGCAGCAATGCTGAGTATTAACTTCACACATGTCGTGTGGCAACAAGTTGGACTAATCTTTCTGTCACAACTGGTCTGGTTCTTCTTCTTTAATTTTATTTCAGGTTTAAATGAGGGTAATGAAAAAAGTCTCAGCAATTGTGCACAAATAGCAGCGGATTGGGCAGGAAGCCTGTGCTCCCCCTGTTGTGCATCAGTGACTAAAGGATGATCACACAGGTGACAGAAGTGCATCGGCATGATATGACAGATCATCAGCACTATTCCACCAAGGGTGACAGGCTTAGGGCAGGCAACTTGCAAGCACCTTAGAACTTGCTATGCTTCAGACATTTAAAAGTTTAGAGGCAAGCATGAGAAAATAGTTGAACTTACACAATTACTGAATATTTGGTCTGAGAAAAATTCTTTAATATACATTTCTGTGAGAAAAAATTACTTTGTCAGCCTAGAAGCTTAAACTCCATGTTTCAGCTCTGAACATACTTTTATAGCCTAAAAAAGCAAAGTTGTAACAAAATTAAAAGACATAGTGTATGTGAATATTCGTTTCTCTGGCAAAGCTCCTGGAAAGGAATTTTAAAATGCCCTTTTCCTTGTGGGTTACAAATAATAGAATATCTGCCATTGGTAATTGTGTAGTTTATTTTCATTACACGACTTGAGGTTTTATTGAGCTTCCTTTAGGAGCATATCAAGCTAACTTGTGCAGAAGGCTTTCGTGGGACTGTCGTTAACGCTGGCTCAGTCACAAGGTGAGGCAGCCAGGAAGGAGTTCGTTGGGGGTGATGCTCCCTCTGACCTTTGAGATCTTACTTGGCATAGATATTACACCCCAGGAACATTCCTTTGTCCCTTGCAATGTAATCTCTGCTCAAAAATTACCATACGGGACTGGGCTGTTGTTGGTGAAAACATGTTTTAAAAGCACTTTTGTACGTTATTTTGTAACTCTTATCTATAAATCCCTTCAATGAAATATCAGAGAGTTATTCAGCTGTGAAATTACGTAGAGGAGACATTTTCCTTATCCTAGGTCAGCATTTTCTGACTTTCTGTAAACACACTCTCACATGATGCTTGTTAATAGGCTTCCTCATGCAGAAAATTCTTGGCAGCCACTGGAAAAGTTCTCCAAAATACTGATTACTTTCCCTTTGCCTGAGGCCAGCTGCTGATCACAGCCCTTACGTATCATGACAAACACAGTTAATATCAGAACATGCAGCCAGGACTGAAACACTCAGTCATGCACCAGTTAAAGCCTGGCCTACCAACACCCTAGGAGGAATATATATATATGTGTGCTACAACCTGTTAGTACTAGTTTCCAGGAGTTTTAGAAGGGGGGGGAGGGGGATGGAGGATGGAGACACCGAAGGGAGTTCACCCGAGGGCACACTGCCATGGCCTGAGGGCACTCATGGGATGGACTGTCCCTGCCAGCTTCTTCTGGGCTGTTCCCAATGCTGCCCGTGGCCCAGAACCCCATTTCAGTCCAGCTGACCCTCATCCATAGGCTGACATCCTAGCCTGGCCTCAACCCTGTCCCCAGGGAGGTACCTGATGCCCTGGGCTGAGGGTGCCCTTGTCTTCTCCCCAGCTGCCCTGTTCCCTGCTGAGGCGATGGGACAGGCTCCAGCTGGCAAGACCCTGCCCTGCCAACCCCTGAAGCCTTGACACCATTTGTATTTAAGAAGCTCTTGGGCTGACTTCCCAGACTGCACCACTTTTTTCTTTTTTTCTGACCTAAGAACACAATTGCACGCTTGGACCATGATTAATTGTGCCATATTATTTCCTAAAGATGGGCTCTAGACAAAATAAATACAGGTATTTCTGGAAGGATGCAGAAGGTAATGATCCTACAGGTATAACGTGCTAAGAAGATGGATCTCTTAGCACTTTGCAAATGTTGCTACGTCTGTTAAAGTAAAAGAGAGTTAAGCAAAGCTGCAGAGAAAGATGAAATGCAGTAATTGTAACAGTGGGCAAAGGCACTACAATAACACAGGACAAATTAAAAGTTAAGTGACCCTCTGAAGCAAATGGGGGACAGGATGAAGGGAGGAAGGCATTTAGAAAAGCCCAGTGGAATTTGGCTAAGACAGCTATATTGGGTAAAAAAATGACTTTGCAGCAGTTGTTGCAAAATAATTATCTTTGCATGAGCTGTCAAAATTTAAACTGTGTCACAAAGCTTTCTGGTGAAATTTTATAGTAGAAGTACTTTATCTGGAGCCAAAATATAGAGAAAATAAGTATACATACAACAGTGGAAAATAAACTTCCAATATCCCCTTCCCAGGTATTTTGGGGGAGACATTTAATGGATATGAACAAAAAAAAAAGAATAAAAATAGCTAAGTGGTAAAATCCTTGCAGACAACACCTAAAATTAGGAGCAGAAACCAGATCATGCTTTCAAGCAGAATTTGGATCATAGAATAGGTCTGCATTACCGTGATCAGCAAAGTGCTGTGAGTTCACACAAAATTCTAAATCATTTTATGATAATATCTCTTCACTAAACTCAGAATAAACAAGTTCAAGATCTGTGTTTTGTGTCTTACCAGTAGAGTTTCCCTAGTGATCTGACCTTTGACCATGGCTGCAAAAAAATTCCAATTTATAATGGTGTAATAAACACTTCCTCTAATCTCAATAAAAAACACTATCAAGTTTTACAAAGAAAGCAGGGGCACAGGCTAGATATGCCCAGAGGAAACCTTACTGTGAGAACCCTAAGCCTTTAAATGTTTATTCCTCTTATTGTTTTCCAGACCTTAGATGAGACTTCCCTGTGCACACACTGATGCTGAATTTCACCTTCTCCTTCATAAAATGACTGACAAAGTTACATTTCAGATTCCCAAAAAGAGGTGAGTTATGAATGGCTGAAAGATCTTTCAGCCTCATTCTAATATCTCCCTGTCTAGGTTCTATTCCTGGGACCCCATGTCTACTCTTTCCTCACACTGGTGTTTCAGTAGGACACTTCACTTTGGAGGTGTCCTACTGAAGGAGCAATGGAGATACCAGCTTCTGTGCGCAGGCTTTGGTGGCTTGTGCTCCTAGCAGCTATTGAAATATTGCTGAGAAAGGAACATAACTGAAAAGACAGATCGTAATGAAAATGTGTCCCTGCACAACCTGGATGGATGGTAAAATAAAACGCATGTCAAAGTAAAGTAATGCATGTAGGAGAGACATCACCCTAATTTCATTTGTAAAATGAGGGGTTCTGACCTAACCTTTACCAGTTTGGAGAGAGACTTTGGGGATACAGTCGATAATTCCATGAAAATGACAGCTCAGTGCTCAGCACTGAAGAAAAACAACAACAAAATTGCAAATGTTAGAAACTATTGGTAAAGCAATAAAGAACAAAACAGAGTTCATCATTATGCCTTTATATAAATGCACGGTGTGTCTGTGTCTTTGTACTCTTCTTTTCATCTCAGAAAGAATGTAGTAGAACTGGAAAAAGGTTCAATTGTCCTTGATCGTCAAGGGCTATCAATATATGGGACATGTGCTGTGCCAGGAATAACTAAGTAAGCTAAGTTTCTTCTTTTTGGAAAAGAGACAAATTACAGGGGACATGCTAGAGAGCTATAAAATCAGGAGTGAGGTAGAAAGGATGGATGGGTGTTGATGGTTCACTGTCTCTTCCACTATAAGTACTAGGGATTGTCAAAGTAAGATAGTAGGAACAAGCTTAAAAACAAACAGAAGTAGGTTATTCTTCACGCAGCAGGTAATACGTCAGTGATACTGCCTGCCTAAGGATGCAGTGAATACTAAAGGTTTAGGGGGGACCGAGAAGAGACTGGACAGGTTAATGGAAAAGAAATACATTGGGAAATACCAAATACACTGAAGCCTGACTTAACCCAGGAAGTCCCTGAGCCTAAAATAGGTGCTGGCTGGGAAAGTATCACGGAGGGATATAATCTATTCTTGCCTTAGTCCTCTCTAGTTTGCCCCCTCATGGCAGCTGTAACCTCAAAACCCATTTCCTGTCGGCCTTGGTTCTCTTGCTGCATTCACTGAATAGCAATGCCTTAATGAATGATTCTTCAAGTCTGGTGGACTTGGCAGTGCTGGAGTCATGATCTTAAAGGTCTTCTTCAACCTAAATGATTCTATGATTCTTGACCTTTCTATTTTCTATTTTTTTTACAATAATACAGTTGCTAGACAGCATTAAACTCGTATTGACCTATGTACTGATGTGCCTTTATGTATCAGGCCACTAAAGTTCCAACTCCAGAGGTGTTCTTTTGTCCATCAGTATAAATATGCCCTTAATGTTCACAGTCCAATACTTCTCTTTTGTCTGTTTTTTTCTCTCTGTTCTTTTTCTGCCTGTGCTATGCCATTTCTATTGAAAAACAAAGGAAAGGCCTTTGTAATACACATGGAAATCTAATTGGCTTTTCACAATAGACCTAAAACCAGTGATTGATGTGTTTCAGTAATTAAATTCTGCTACCTGCATGTTGCTGAATGTAAGATTTAGGAAGGCAGGGGGGACTGGGTGAAAATGGAAAACATATTAGCAACTTTTGTGTCTTGTGCTACAGTGTTCAATATTCCACTCATCTATGTTTGAACAGGTGAAAAACTTTGAAATACATGAAGATAACCCTGTACTTTGGGGAGGAAAAGACTGGTAATTATCCTGCCTATTGACAGAGGAATGATTGAGCACTGAATGTCAGTATACATTGTCTCAGGAGAAAATTTTTTTTAAAAATGTGGGCATTGAACATCTCCGAAGTTATAAGGAAGACAATGATGGTATATGTAATTCCATGTTGCTAATATATCTCATGCTGTTCTCAGAGTACATCTACACAGCACAGGACCTCACCGCACATAAGTACCCAAGGTAAATCTGGCAGATTCACACAGGTAGCAGAAAGCTTAACCTCAAGACACTGCTGCTATGTGAGAACTAACATGTTTCAATTCTCAGTCTTCCTGTTGGAGATTGCTGTGTTACTGTTCATAACACTGCTCAGTGCCCAGCAGTCTTGCTTTCATATTAAGCAAGGCAAATGATATATATTACCTATGGTTCATTCCTTTTCAAAGACTCTCTGCCAGGAAGGAAGAGCATATACAGTGTAGTTTGTATAGACACATTTAAATACCACAGGCTGGTATACAGTAGATGGACTTATACCATTTGAAGTGCATCAAGATAGCTAGATGTCACATTGTCACTAACAGTAAGAGCTGTGCAATAAAACCTCACCCAAGTGTAGCACTTCTACCCACCCACCCGCCCTGCCTATCCCTCTGGAGCAGCAGGTAGCCCTCCATCCCGGCACACCAATGGTGGGACTCATTGCCCAATGCTCCATCTAGATCCCTCTGTGAGGCACCCTGTCCCTCAAGAGAGTCAACATCACCTCACAGTTCAGTATCAACAGCAAAATTGTTAATGGTGCACTCAACTCCTGTATCCAGATCACTGGCATCTGTATTGAGCAGAACTGGCCTTAGAATTAAACCCTGAGGAACACCACTGGTGATCACTCACTAGGCAGATGTAACCTCATTCACTATAACCCTCTGAGCTCTGACTTTCCACCAGTTCCTCACTCAGCACACTGTCTACCTGCTCATCCCACAGCTGGACACTTTGTCTAGAAGGATACTGTGAGGGACAGTAGCAAAAGTCTTACTAAAATCCAGAAAAACTACATCCCCCACCTTCCCTTCATCCACTCACTGACTGACCTTATCATAGAAGGATATCAAATTAGTTAAACAGGACTTTCCCTTTGTGAACTCACACTGACTGTGCCTGATGAATGCACTATTCTTTAAATGCCTTTCAGTAGTCCCCAGTATAATCTTCTCCATATTTTTTCCAGGAACTGAAGTTACACTAACAGGGCTTTAGTTTCCTGGGTCCTCCCTCACACCCTTCCTGTAGATGGGAATAACACTGGCTAGCTTCCATTTAGCAGGGACCTCCCCAGACTTCTAAGACCTTTGGAAGATGTTTGAAAAGGGTCCTGCCATAACATGCAGTAGCTCCTTCAGAAATCTGGGATGAATCCCCTCAGGCCCCATGGACTTGTGAACATTCAGCT